>NW_009649940.1:1749544-1767283 GCF_000708025.1 Charadrius vociferus
GAGTAAAGACTTCTCTCCACCCAAAGTTGAGTATTTTCAACCTCACAAATTATTTTACCTTTCAAATTTACTACATGGTACCATGTATTCTAACTAGTAATATCCAGAATGATTGAGCAAGGAGTGTACTTTGCAGCTACAAGCCTAAATCAGTTAAAAAAAACCAACCAAACCCCACACCAAACAACCAAAACTTGCTTACTGACATTTTTCCTGGGCACATACTTTCAGAACAAAGCTTCCAGCTTATCAGTGTTTATTCCACACCTTTTCTTAAAAGCACAGAAGTACAAACGCTCTTTACTTTCTCCATACCCAGAGACCCATGCTGTATAAGCGCGTTCCTCTGTCAGTGACTAGAAGAAAGAATTTCCTTTCTCGCTTTAATTCAGCCAACAAATCAGAAATAAAAACCCAAACCCAGCAATTTGTGTAGGTTTGGCCACAATGAACAGCATTTGACTGTGAGCAGCTCCAAAAATCTGACCTTCGTTCCTTTATTGTAGGTGTTTACCACTGATCACTAATCCCGCAGCACATGAGGTAGCTCTAACCTTCTCCAATTGCTATAGTCATGTGTAGTAATTATATGCATATTAAAATCTCACTTCCACGCCGACTTGTGTTAGCAAGCTGAGACTGCAAATCCCTCTCCTCAAACCTGCATATTGTATGAACAGCTATGGAGATTTATGTTTTTAAAAAAACAAAGACAATAGTAGGTCTCCTAGCCTTCTTTTCTTGATGTAGCTGTTCTCAGTGGTTCCTAGGCTGGTAAGTACCCACCACTCAACAAAACACAGTGCTACAGAGGAGGGTAAGTAGGGAAAGGGGGGGGGTTCAGCTGTGGTCTTGCAAACCTTATTGCTTACAGGATAAGCAATTTAGATACCCAGACAAACTGGCCCTGGAGAAGTCAGGCAGAACTGCTTACTGAAGAGAAGCAGAATTAACTTATCCTTCTAAATGTATTTCCCAAGAGACAAGATCCCACAAACTTCATCAGCCTAGCAAAAGTGCACGAGAATGGGTCAAACCAACTCAGAGGAAGAATAATGAGCTTGACAGCCAGCACTGCTGGGAAAGGCATATAGACAGTTGTGGAGACAGCCAGGCTGACAGGCTTTTTTATTGTTTTGTTTTTAATGGTAGTCTGATAAAATAGGACTATCAAACAGAAATGCACATTCATAAAGTCATTCTCCGAGTCACTGAACCCTCTTCTCTGTTATTTATGGTGAGATAGGAGGTCAAATCGGAGAGGTTTTAGTTGATGAAGAAAAGCTGCAGGAAGGATTTGCTTAATTCCAAGAAAGGGCAAGTTTCTTGTTCTTAAAAGAAAATTAATTGGCACATCCTTCTTAAGAACTAACAAGTTCCCAACAAATCTGATTTCCAAATGCAGTTTTGCATAGGCAATTATTTTTTTCTGCCACTCAGAGTATTTGACTTTATGTTTTATTTTTTTAAATAAGTATTTTGGAGGAACCCTCTGCTTTTAGCCCAGATAGTAATACCACACTACATTCTGTGGTTGGAGAAAGCTTAGTTTTATTAGGAGACTCATGGTAGTATGCTCCACCTGCAGAAATGATACTTCCGAAGAATTTCAGAAATGTGAACTCAATTTGAGGGTCTCTCAGGAATTGCAAAACTAAACTTTTTCCCCGTGGGTGCCCAGTTTGAATGCAACTGCCATATGACCATAACAGTAAGAATTTACGAGATGCTAGTCCTGATTTACAGGATTGGCCTGGAGTCAGATTAACCTTCTCCTGTGAAATTCTCAGTAACTATGTGCTCAAATTAATGTTTAATAACATCATCATGCTGTCATGACCCAATACTGTATGAAGTACTTACCACCTTCTTCAAGCAGCACTTGGCACCTTACAGAATAGAACTGGAATTTTAGCTTTTGGTACGAGAAAAAAATTGAGTACAAATGATCAGTTGGGGGAAAAAAAAAACCACAACCAAACACAGACAAAACATAACCAAACAAGTCAAATCTAGTATCCTAAGGGATTAGCCACCGTTGGGAAAAATCCAATTCCTTGCTGTCCTAAATACTTCTGTAAAAACACTAAGCTTCTAGGAACAGAAGGTGCATTACTATCCCTGACTTTTAGACTCAGCAACCCTGTATCAAGCGCTTAGACAAAAGCATGGCATAAGACAAGTGTCAGATTCCCCATCTTTTTCATCTTGCCATTCCACAAACATTTCTTCCGTGGGCAGAGCTTATAGTTTTATTGACATTGTCCTCACAACTGGTCCCATACAACCAGTAAGGGCAAATGGCCAATTAGGGAATGATGCTAGCTAAAAAGAAAAGTGCAGGTGTGGGGGAGAAAGCTGTTTCAATGCTGTGCTGAAACTAATTTACTTGTACTCTAACACTCACCAATTACTTTCTCTTCCATCTGAAAAACAAAACAAAACACTTAAGTCAGTCCTTCAGATTCTCTAAAGTTAGGGAGACAGAAGTAGGCTCTTTGAACCTGGGCCCCCCAAACACTGAATTAAGGTATGAGCCAATTTCCCCCCTCAAGCTAAGGAAAGTCAGATCTAAATCCTTCCCTGTCTGGAAAAATACCTTAGCCATCCTGCTACAGCCACTTTGAGGAAATTCAGTCAAGCAGCAAAAGGTGTTCACTTTCGGATGAGAGTCCTTACACTCTGGAGCATTAAAGTATTTTATCCTAAAGAGGCACTAAATAAGTGCACACAGTGTCCCTACAAAAAACCAAACCAGGTTGGAAGTGTTTGTCTCCACAAATGGATCAGGTAACACCACATTTATCTGTCAAGACTAGACAATGAATGAAACATTCCCTATTAGGCACTTGCCTCCGAGAGATTTTCTGAACAGCATATGGTGTCATAAATATAGTAAACAAAAAAGCCTTAAGTATAAAACACGTTCCAATATTAGAAGTCCCATCATTATGAACTCTGGAAAACAGAAAGGCTCTCCTTAGTTCTTTTTTCATGAAAAAAACAGTTACCGAGGGAGTACAGCCAGCAGCATTATTTTGGACGGTTTCTAGTTCTGCAGTGCTTGATATGCTTAATAGCTTTCAGTTATCTCAGGCAGAGGAAACTAATTCTGAAATTACTACAGAAAACGGAATAGAGCACTCCGTGCAAAAATGAAACATATTCACAAATGCCAAGCATTAAAAAGGAGCATAGAAGTGGATAAACCAAGGCTGAGCCAATTGTGTTTTAGGGGAGGTGAGGGAGAAGAAAAGGACATGTTTTCAGATAAGATCAGACTGAATTTGGCATCTCAGACAAAACTTGTCATAGTAAGACAGTTAACACTGACAAAGCAGTTGAAATTGCTAAGCAACTAGAGTTTCTTTAGCTTGTCCTGAAAGTTCTGGATGGTAGATAAAATTCTCGGATCATCACAGAAATTAGAGAAAGAAAAAAATTACAGCTAGAAAACCATGAACATTCAGCAGCCAAGCAACTGCCAGTTCTTAAAAGCACAACAAAAATATTTTTGACCATAAGTTTTCACAGGTTGAGGAAGCATCAGGATGTCTCCATGCTTCTTTCTATTCTGAGACACACCTTACATTCATATTTCATGACTGCATAAGAGCGGCAACATACTAAGCCTGTCCCAAGTTAATACCAGAGCACTAACATTTTTCTTGCTCGGGTTTGCCTTTGATAAAAGTTTATTCAAGTTCAGAGAAACTGTCATTGGACAAATGCTGCATGAATATCTCTAGCAATACTGAAGTCCCCAGCAAGTAGAAGTGTTCGAGCTAGTCAACGAACTGAATATTGACTTCACCTGCAGTTTATTAACCTTTTCTAATTAATGTTCTATCAAGTAATAAAACACTGACCACAAAGTCACCTTAGTGAAGTTCAACAAAACAACTGGTGGAGGGACTACATCAGGAGTCAAAGAAAAAAAAGCTGAGCATTGCAAAGTAAGTCATCAACTCTGTTGTAAAGGCAAACCTAGATTTAGTAGTAAATATCATACAGGTTGTGTGTCACCTAGTTACAACAGCGGCTTTATTGGTTGTTGCAGAAGTCATGGTTTGTGAATTCATTTTGAAATAATTTCCAGGCTAATTGAAAGTGAGTTATTATTCTCAGCTACTGAAAGCTTACAGTCTTTTTGATGTTTTCCCTTATGTATATTGATTCTCTCGCTGATGGGAAATAGCTTTTTACTTCTAGGATATATTTTTTGTGTGACTTCAGGGAAACTAAAAATATTGTTCTAAACTAAGTTAGAGGAAGCATACTGCGCTATTAAGAGACTGCTGCTCAGTTGTTATTCTAGCAGAGATGGATGATGAAAAGCATGCCTCCACATTTGCCCAGCAGGACCTAGAATTGAACTGGTCTCAATCACAACTAGATCAAAGTCCAAAGCTATATTTGGTCACTCAGTTTCTCTCCTCAGCGCGATGGGGTCAGAAAATGGGAAGAACAGGAGCAAGAAAGCCCATGGGTTGACAAAGACACAGGAATCACTTACCAATTACTGTCATGGGCTAAACAGACTAGACTTGGGGAAATTAATTTATTGCAAATTACACTAAATATTTAGTTACTAATATAGGTAGTAGTAAACAAAAAAGAAACAAACATTTATCACAGAACAGTCAGGGTTGGAAGGGACCTCTGGAGATCATCTAGTCCAATCCCCCTGCCAGAGCAGGGTCACCTACAGCAGTTGCACAGGACAATGTCCAGGCGGGTTTTGAATGTCTCCAGAGTGGGAGACTCCACAGCCTCTCTGGGCAGCCTGTGCCAGTGCTCTGCCACCCGCAAAGCAATGAAGTTTCTCCTCATGTTAAGATGGAACTTCCTATGTTCAAGTTTGTGCCTGTTACCCCTTGTCCTATCACTGGGCACCACTGAAAAAAGACTGTTTCCATTGCCCTGGCACCCTCCTTTTCAGTATTTATAAGCATTAATAAGATCCCCCCTCAGTCTTCTTTTCTCTAGACTAAAAAGATCAAGTCCCTCAGCCTTTCTTCATAAGAGAGATGCTTCAACCCCCTAATTTATACATTTCAGAAAAACACCTTTGCACCCCCTCTCCCAGGCTCAGCTTCAACCCATAGGTGTACCTCTTCCAGTGTGAGCTCATCCACAAGATGCAATTTCTTTGGGGAAATACCTGCTCTGGGGCAAGCTTATCCACCGCCTGCAGTCCCTCTGGAGGGTGGGGGTGCCTCCTCCAACCTTGGTGCTCCCTCTTCCTCTCCCTAACAGGTGTTTTCTGCCCTTTCTTAAATGCATTTATACAGAGGCACCACCACCTTCGCTGATGAGCTCAGCTGTGTCCTCAGGTGTGTCCACTTTAGTGTTGTCTGGAACCAGCTGTGTTCATCACTGAGCAGGCCCCACCTCTCACAGAGGCCAACCCCACAGCCTCTCTGCTGTGACCTCCCCCCACCCAAATTTTGCCCTGTAAACCCAATTCAGATACCAATGTTCATCACTAAAACTGCATTTTTAGCAGAGTTTTTCTAGAAAAAAATGCAAGTTTGATGCAAATGCTGCAGACTAGTGTGAGTTTAGCAAACAGAGAACAAGTAAATCCATAGGGCTTTAGACTCAAAAGTTCTGGAAAATACTCAACAGCTGGGAGTATTTTCCCTGGGTCAGTTAGAGGGTTAAATAACTCAGTGACTAATTCCCAATTAATGACATCTACCTGAGATTTTTTTTCAGCTCAGAACTAATGTACAACATTCACACACTGACTGCTTATAAAACCCACAGATTTCTTAGTCAGAAGTTCATTCCACTTCCCCATTTCTGGCGGGAAATCCTGATATGAGGATACAAGGTGAAAGCTGCTTCTACCACATGTTGCCATTTTTCAACCTTCAAGTGCAGAGTAATTCTTACTCTGTGCAGCATATGAACTATGTGCAATAAGTTCACCTTCATTAGGGAAAAAAACAAGGAGGTACAGATTCTAACTGCACAGGCCTAAGTCAGACAACTCTTTCATTCATATCTCTGTACATTCTCTAGATTTTTCAGATATTATTCAACAATATTTATTCTAGATTTTAATAATGCTCCATTCATACCTCAAAGTCAGCAGCTACTATAAAATGGGAGGCATTAGGGTTTTGCCTATAATATCAAAAGAATAAAAGTTGGGAAGCTAAGAGAGAAAAGAAAAGAAAAAATCTCCTTTTTGTGATTGCTCTGAGCTGGTCACAGATTTCAGTGAGAAACTCCACAAGCAAAATGGTTGCCTCTGCTCACTCCAGTTGCAGGATTAGAACCTCATTTCTCGTCACTGAAACCTTATGAATAAAAATGAAGCTGAGCCTCTGCCCTTTATCCTCTACAAAGACAGCTATGAAACTCTTTTATCCTGTTCAACCCATCAAAGGTACGCTCAGAACATTTGACTAAATCTGCCAACAAACCAAGTTCTGTAATAAAATATAAATCTAGTTACTTTAAAAGAAGGGATCACAAGCCTTCAAAGGAAAATCATTAGGCTGCCTTATGAAAAATCAAACACTTAAGGTTAGTGATACCAAAATTCCAACCATACCTGAGAAAAATCACGAGTTTCTTTACAACAACAGTTACTTTCAAACATAAGCTATGGGATAACACAGTTACAATGGGAATATAAACTACAGCAAAACCACAAATTGCTCTGAAGTTACACTGTCTTTGAAAAGCTAACTGTTCTGAAAGTAGATTTACATGCATGTGTGGCAGACAAGAAATAAGAAGCCCCAAACCAGATATGACACAGCAGTCTGTGCATTATACACTCTCACTATCACGCTTTCATTCTTTCAAAACCATTTTTCAATTTGTTGTTTAAACTTACCTGAATTGGGCAGCTCTCTGAAGAAGCAGCTGCTTGCCAGGAGGCTAGATACAAACTGGCAGACCACAGTACTTACTAATCAGGCCCCACCCAGGAAAACTAACTGCATTAATTCAAGTGTAGGGCAGAGTGAAGTTTGTAGCCAGGTGCCACCACCTGTGGAAGTAGAGAGTTTGAATGTATGCGGGGGAGGGAAAAAAAACCCAACACAAACCACCACAAAAGAAACAGAACTGAAAAAGCACCAGATTCTTCTCTCACCCTGATTATTAAAGTCACCTTCACATGTATCCTGTAAGTGTAGACCTATTTATCTAGCTGGTCCCAATTTTCTGTCAAGAGAGAGGTTTTTATACTAAACCAGAAACTTTGTTAGGCTTAAGAATGATGCCAGTGCCTTAGATACATCTGTGCTTCACTAAATCTTGTGATAGGACACGTGGGAGGCGATTAATTATTTGTAAGTCCTCATCTGACTAGAGAGATGGAAGAAGTGAAAGAACTGTTAACCAAGTAAGGTTCCAAGAGAAAGAGGGATGACGGTGGGTTGCAATGAAAGGCAAAGCATTGGGCAGAAAGGAGATTAATAGCAGAATTTCTCAAGGCTCAGTCTTGTGAACCAATCCGACGTAAAAATTCCATTGGGAACTCAAGCACAAAAAGCAGGAGAACGGCAATCAAGTGAACTTGATGATTCAAAACTGTCAGTGCCCAGGAAGGCTGAGTATCACCTCCCAAAAAAGAGGATGATATTGCCTGAGAAGTGCTGGATCTGTTTTAAATATACAACGTGCAGTGTTGAAGAAGTACTGCTACAATAAGAATGGGTGTCCTGAGTTATGAGAGGAGCCTGAGCAAGCTTGACATAGCCTCATAGGCTGAGAGTTGAAAGAATATTGTTGCTTTCTGTATGTACATCAGGAGCAAAGCTGTCGCAATGGGAATCAAACTGCATGAAAGACAACATTAGCAGATGCGTGAACAGCTATATACTAGCCCTGGGTACATTTAGGCTGAAAATTAGATACTTTCCAAATATGAGAGCACTGAGTTTCTGTCCTAGCCTTTCTATTACAAATAGAAGCAGCAGAAAACATTGCTGGCTTTAAGCTGGAGCTTGCTCATTTCTTTTGTGGAGGGATGCAGCATCATTGCCTACAACACAAGAAGATTAACATAGAGACCCATGACCCTAATTTTATAACATTCTGCATGAAATATTTTTTTCTCTTTCAGATGAGTATAAGGGACTTTTCAACTGGAACAATAAAATTTGGTGAGTATCTACACCAGCTAATTTAAGGGTGTGTGGGTGTGTACGTGTGCTGAAAGAAACATGTAATTGCTAACTTTGGGTAAGGTTTACCAAATGAGGGTAAAGACCATGATTACTCCAATCAGAGCAATGTCAGGGACTGTCGTAAACATTCCTGAACTCAGAAATCCCACAGAGAGTTGCACTGAAATATGAGTGTAAAGATCTTTTACCATGGTATTTCTGCGTATCTTGGGAGGGAGAGAGAAAGGAAGGGGCAGGATGAGATGTTGCCATTCTCCCTTCTAATCCTCAGATTCTGAGGGATTCTTGGGACTACATGACACAAAGGCAAATTGGAGTTACTTTCTAGGTTAGTACTAGTCACGGGCTACATACAATTAATATACATACAATTAATAGCAGTCTTCACACTTCCATCTTAACCGAGGTAGACACGCTATAGCTAATCCTTAAAATCTTGAGAAAATTATAAATAAGTATATAGTAGAAAAAGAGGGCATTAAAAAGACTTTCAATAAGATGAGTGTGAGAACATAACAGAACAGTCTAGAGCTGAGTCTCCCCATTTGGTTTTAGATCAAACTATACCACCATTTATCACCAGTTTGCTAACATGCTATGAACTTTGAAGAACTGCCCTTAACAGCAAAATATATTTTGAATATCTTTTACATATCTTTTAATATCTTACAGCTAACGGCTCTCTCTCTCCTAAACTACCTCTTCCAATAAAGAAACATGTTAATGTCACATTATAGCTCCTGGCAGTTCCTTTTCCAGTTTTTGGATGCTATAGCCGTATAACTCTATTATAACCGTCCCCTCCACCTCAGCTCAATTCTTTGCTAGGGCACAAGACAGAGTATTATCCTTTCAAAAATTACTGCCCAGCTTTTGATTTCAGGGCTGTCATATGCAATATTTTGAATTCAGGGATTAGTAATGGTTCCCAGTGAGCTTCAGAGACAATACCATACAATTTTTATCAATAAAGATTTAACACAGCATTTGGAATGTTTCTTAAACTCGCTTTCAAATAAAGGTAATAAATGCACTGGGGTTTTCTCCCATATCAGAGACAAAATGAGGAGACTGAATTTTTCTAAACTGGGTTCCAACACAACATTAAAATGTTACTATATTTTAATACACAGTGGTAAACATCTAGTTTCTAATCTTTTTTTTTTTTTTTCCAAAGATAATTTATCATTCTCTCTAGTGTGGCCCTAAAAGATATTGAATTCACCAGCATTCGACAAGAACAATTGCTTCTCCAGGCTTTTCCGCTTCGGAAAGTTGGCACACAGTCAGCTAGATGAGGGCTTTACAGAGCGCTGACTGCTCTTCCTAACAGCGTCCAGTTAGGACACTGTTAAGGCAAAGTAAAAACACACAGACCTAGTTTAGAATAGCTGCTGAATTTTCAATTTGCACCACAGCTGACTGCACTAACTTACCCAACAAATGACCCATTAGTTCTTCCCACAAAGGGAAAACTCTTCTGTAGCATGCAGAATAAGGCTTGCACCTAGCGATATTCCAGTATGGGGGTGGAACCAGGCTGGAACTAACTTTTGGCAAGAGGGAAAAGGTAGTCTGTATTCAAATGCAGCTCTTCCATTAAGAAGAGCCCACAACACTGCCTTTCACTTTCAGACTTTAACCTCTGCTCCCCTCAGGCAGTCAGACTGCTGGGGCAGCCTGATTCTTTCCGGAGTTTTCCTATGCAGCTTCGGAAACCGCTGCCGAACACAGGGAATTACCACTACTATATTTTCCCCTGGGTCATTTTTCATCTTTATCACGCTGTTCTTCTGAGTCTCCATGTTTTATACAGAATCCATATATCTTATTTTTCTCCCCTTCCTTGGGGGCTTAAAAATTAAATGGTACAACATACAGTCCAGATTAGAAGAATGAGGGCTGCTCCCCCTTCTTTACTTTTTCTTTAGAGAGCAAACGCAGTCCTCAAATTAAGGTTCTTCCATTCTGCGATACAAATGCAACTTCAGGCGCTAAGCAGATGGCACTACACACTCAGTGTTTACACGACAGCTGCATCTCCTGAGATAAAGGCAGCTTCTTCCCTTCCTACTCACTCCCCTCTTTTTCTTCCTTCTATAGGAAGCATCTGGATCTGACTGTTTGATGGGCTTCAGTTATCTTTCTGGCTCTAACGATTAACTCTTTTCTACTAGACATCTTAAAACTGCTAAGACCCCTAGAAGGGGAGGGCATTTTAAATTTAATGTCTTTAGGCTGCCTCAGTCCAATGTTCAAAGGTTCTAAGTTTGGAAACAAAAGTATCGCTTCCCATCACAAAGGAGAATTTAGACTTTTAAATCAGTTGTTAGAGCTGACAATAATAGAAACGCTCAAGCATGGAGGTGAGCCGTATACAGAGGTCGGATGAAATTACGTTCATCAACCAAGTCATGACTGGGGGTAAAGGCTGAAATGTAGATTCCTAGGATTTTCAGGCAAGCATATAAATGCCATTCTCTTAAAAAAAAATGTGCTCAAATGCTTCTCTAAGAACTTTTCTCTCATTCGTATAAAAATACACTTTCAATAACAGGGGATTCATAAGAACATCACTTAAGCAGATACCAAAACATTTCTCGAAAGAAGATTTGTTTTTTAACATTCCTGTGGTTTTGTACATATTCCACTATTCCGCTGTCTCTGAGTGATATTAGATTATTACTCCAAAAGCATATGAGAAAAGCACCTCAAATAATTTGTAGTTGAAAATTAAATATAACTTTACTGAAAAATATCACAGCAACCTGGTAATTGAATCTTCTAAAATACGATTCTTCTGCACGTCAGTAAGAACTGATGAGAAAAACAGGAAAGACTGACTGATATGTGCAGTTCAAATTCATGAAACTTGGATGAATTTCAGTGAAAACTACTGCAATAGCAGATATTCACCTTCCCATACCCTCAGACCAGAGGTCTGAAAGTGTTAGCAAAGGTATCCAAGATAGCTGCAGGCTATGTTACTGGTCAGCGTTCGAAAGAATTATTACACACCAAACCATTTAAAATTTTTTGTTAATGTTGACCAATAATTGTAATTCCAACTTAATTGCTCTTGGCACACAATAAAGAGCATACTGTAATAATGTGCTGGTGGGCAGCTCAATTTGGAATTTGCTGAAGCTGGTACAGTTGGCACAGTTGTTTGTCAGGTAAAGGGTAGTTTGAAAGGAGAAAAAAATCACCTTGCTAATTTTATGTCTAGGGTGATTTCTGTCTTAGTTTACTGACAGAATTAGACGGTCTACCTTCAACAAAAACAACAACACAATCACGGTATTGCAAAATCAAAAGATTTTGAGTTCCTATCTGATGGAGCTTCCCATCCTGATGGAGAACGAACAGCTAATCAAAACAGAAGATATCCCAGCACCAGTCACTAGAGTGGTCCTAAAGAAGAGGACTGTGAAAGAGATCCTGCTCTTAGATACACAATTTAGCAGGACGCTTCAGCCAATGTTTAGCTTGAAGCACAGCTTTACATCCATCCCTATACAGCAAAGCCTTTAAGCATATCTCTGTGTTTAAATATGTTCCTGAATCAGAGCCACAGCCAACTATCAGAGAGCATCTGTTCTTTGATGCTGCCTCAACCCTGTCTAGCTCCCAAATTTTCTGTTTAACATAGGAAATTTAAGTCTATGCCAAGACTTGTTTTCTGGAGCTGTTTGTTACCAGGCTGCAGATGGCTAATGCTGCAATCCGTAATTCATACAAGCAACATTCACAGAATCACAGAATGGTAGAGGTTGGAAGGGACCTTCGGAGATCATCTAGTCCAACCCCCCTGCCAAAGCAGGTCCATCTAGAGCAGGTTGGACAGGAACGAGGCGGGTTTTGAATGTCTCCAGAGAAGGAGATATTCAACCCATTCCACCCATTGCATTTCTTAAACCGTATGCTCTCCAGATCAGGAATATATGATTGTTACCTCGGCCAAGAGAGCTTTGATCCTGATTGGGGCTGGAGACAACGCCCATAGACTGAAAAGTAAATAGCAATAGGAAAAATGACATTTTTACTACTAGCCTGCTATTATGAAATTTGTGTTGACAACCTATTTATCAAGAAATTGTGAGAACACTTGGGAACTCAGCAAGTTCGGGGTTTCAGTTACATACATAATGTCAACTAAATGAAGTTGTTTATTTTACATTTATTTGTAAAAAGAAGTCAAAGGTGATAAAAATAATTCTGAGAGGCAAATTTCTGAGACTGTAATGATGGATTAAAGATAGAGGGTCAGATTGGCAGATGATATAAATTGTTGAAGTCAATGGAGCCATGACAATTTCTCTCTGCTGAGAATTTGTCCCATATATTATAAGTTCCTGATTATAAGATCAAAAGAAGTAGAAGAACTATTAGGTTTAGTTTTAAATTGAAGCAGCAAATGTTATGATATTCTTGGTATGGATCAAGTAGCTGTCCTCCATACAGACCTTTTTATATCTTAAAAATTTTATGCATCATATGCAGATAAGTATTGCCAGAAGCACTTTCTATTACCAGATACTACTGTAACGAAAGATAGGGATAGAATTTGGAAGGAAACATTCATCATATTTCTTTCTTGAATTAGTTAATAAAAATCCTTTTAATGTAGCACTGAATACCAAGAGGGCTAAGCTTTTACATTAGCAGTATTGGTACTTTATATCAGGACCTGTTTAAGAAAAGGTATTATTTCTCTTCATAATTATTTCCTATTAATATTGCTAATATCATTGTACAATATTTTAACAGAACTCTCCTTGATCAATTTTAAAAGTAGGAATGAAACCGCAGGCTAAAATTGTTCTTTATAGCTAGCTCTCATTTGAAGTGGAAATGAGGGATTTTCGCTGACCTCATTCTCTTTGTTCTTGTGGCGGTGGATAGTCACTTCTGGGGAGTGCATGAAATACAGTCATTGCTTTTGGCCCAGGACTGCTATCTTTACATTGATAGTATTCATTTGCACAATTAATTACACTGAAGTGCTGGGATTTCTAACAGAAATAAGGTGACAATGAAAGGCTAGGAGAATTAAGCCCTGCTGAGCTTTCAAGTAGCAAGAAGTTTAAGTCCCTGAGCTTACTCGAGAAAGCCTTTCGAATACGCTTAAGCCCCATTAAAGTCAGTTGCTAGCCATAGTCCCTTTCTTTCGGAAGCTGTAACGTTTTGAAGTTTAAACCAAAATCTTAACTGTAAGATTTAGGAACCATACGAGTAGGCACTACAGAGCTGAATCAGCTCTGTATCTAAAGCAGCAAGGCAAGCTCTTTGTCCTGTGAATGTCTTTCCCTGAAATTGGTAAGATACTTTAGGAAATCATAGAAATGCAGGTAACTGGACTTTTAAAAGGCTTCCTGTAGGTCAGGAGGCCAAAGAAGATCTGTAAGCCATTTCCTTTTAGAAATTTTTTTTTTAAAGAACTTAATTTGACAGAAGTTACAAATAGAAATTAGCATGCTGGTCTTTGCAAATAGCTAAAACTATAGAATTTTTTTAGCGTTAGCCAATTCAGAGTCTTGAGAAACAAGAAGCCAGAGAAGGAACACTCATGTTCCTGTACTTTTCTATTAATTTTTCCTTCATTACTAATAATTAATTTGTGCAACAATTTAGCTTTAGCCACATCTCCTTGTAGCTCGATTAATTATCTTATTTCTGTATTTTTTAAGAGAGTATGTAGCTGCCATAAACAATACTGATGATGTAAGTTGTCCAGATTATACATATTATCCTTTACTGTATATGACCCATGGAGTTCTGGACATAAAAACTGGAGTTAACCTATTTACATTAACAAGAAAGAAATTACTGAAGAAAATCTCCTATTCAGGGCAGTAGGAGTACTGCCCAAGTATTGACTTTAATTTCAAATTTAAACTTAAGTTCTCCTTTGGGCTGCTTTCCTTTATACTGCTGGTGCCAGAGATATTTCCAATCTTCCATGTAATCCTTACTTTCTAGTTTGTAGTGGTACAGCAGTGGCTGAATATGTGTTAGCCATTAAGTCCAAGTCAGTCAATTCTTCTCAACACAATCTAGCTAAATAAAATTTTTAACTGTCTGCCACATTGCTCGTTATCTAATCCAAATGAAAACTGGGGGGAACAGTTGTGGTGATATATTAATATTAATGTATCGATAACAAACAATGCAATTGCCATACATTACTTCTAACATATTTTTAAGCCATTACCGTATGTCAGTGAGCTTATCAAGTTTATCTTGTTCAGCAAATGTTGACTATTAATTGTGATCAATGGTACAAAATTAAAAGTGTCATTATAAAAGCCTATCATTTCTTTGTATTTCAGAATTATACATATTGACCTATTACTAATAATTCCTCGTTAATGCATCAGTCCTATAATTTCAGAGACAAGGGAGAAAGCAGGCCCTTCAAGGTGTTAATGACTACATTTAAGTAGAAAAGGGAGCTTTAAACAGGTGTTATTTTTTTTTACTTCTTCACAGTAAACAAAAACTACATTACGATATTAATGTTGAACAAGCACAACTCAAAATTGGGAAACAGAATAAATAAAGCTTTCTGTTTAATCTTAACTCAGGGTTCTTTCCTGTAGGCATTATAATAAAGTTGTTAATTATATGATCCTAACCTATATTTTTATGTTCAGACAATGAACGTGATGGCCAATGCCCAGAAAATAGTTGTGGATGTCAACTTAGTGATATTATCTTCAAGACCTTCATTGTACTTTTTCAGATATTGGAAGCTATAAAATTAATAAATATGGAACTCGAGAGACCTAAAAGGCTGAACTAGCTAAAATTATTGGGTAGAATTGCTTTGCCCAAAAGTTGTTTATCTGACAAAAAATGTTTCTTGTAAGGTCATTAACTTTAGGGAAGACTTGGATAATAAATTCAGAGAGTACTTTTTCCTTCTGATGTAGTTGAAATCTTTTGTTCTGAGCTGCTCAGCAATTCATCATGCAAGTTTATAATTTCAGTTTTATACCAAGACTGAAACAGCAATCTGTTTTTCAATGGGCTTTATTCCTACAGTTAAGGCAATGTAATGCCAACTTAGAAAATGTATTTTATATCCTCATCTGTCACAAGATTATCTTATGATTCAAAGCAAGTCACTTAAACCACACTTTTGAGAGGAAAGATGTTCCTCATTTTCTGAGTGCTTATCTTGTCACAGCAAAGTTTTCATTTGCAAAAACGCAGCATATTCACAGCTTCAACTGAGACTAATAAAAGTTGCGCTGTGAAAAAAATAAAGCAATAGTCTATGAAAATCTGTATGTAGATCATTCCAACTGGGCAAAGGCAATCTTAAATCTGGCTTTTTCTAAAGTCTGAGTTTTCTAAAAGCAGTTATACTTAAGAAATTGGTTTTATTTAAAGACAAATAAAATAGAAAATGCAAATATCCTCATTTTGAACCATTGGAAAACAACGTCAAAAAACGGTTGGAACGCCAGCAATCAGGGGACAATTACATTCAAATTACTATTCATGTCTGAATGGTTTATGGACAACTCCTAGCATGGAAATCAGTCTCCTGTGATTTGCCTGAGATTTAAAGGGAGTGCATATGACAGCATTCAGAACTTTCCACCCGTTTTATGTAGTAAGCTCTTCTTTTCTACTATGACAGTCCATTGAATACCAGTCACATCCCTTATCAAAAATAAAAATACCAGATTGAACTATTTATCCTCCTGTTGCCCTTCCTCCCTCCAGAATTAAATACTTAACAATTCTGAGGGATGTGGAAACACCAAAGCCAAAAAATGTTTATACGATACTGCTAAGTTTAAGCTTGAAACCTGTACTTAGTCATCCAGGTAAGAGAACCATATAGGGGCATCGTTTTCTGAGCTGTGGCCATCTGGATGTGACTATTGTTTGCCCCTCTTATTCCTCTGACTCATTCTAGATATACATTTTAAGATGGGATACATTGTGTAGTAAAGGTTCTGCTCCCTCTTCACCGCCTGCAGAGGAACCCTAGATGAATAGCTTAAATTAGTTGCCTAAACTGTGAAAAGCAAAGTAATGTAATGTGAACATCAACAGATGCAATGTTAGCATCTGTCTAGGAGTGGAGAGATAAAGGAGGAATTTCCTCTTATATAGAATGAGTAACATGATTTCCCATATTATTTTGGCATAGGAACTTGTTGAAATTGTTCAACAATTAATTTGCATTTCTTCCTGTGAAGAGTACTTTTAGAGCATTCAGGCATTTTATCCCAGTGCAACTCTGCAAAGTGTTCTTTTGTCTCTAATTTTCCTCAGGATCTGGGATTTTCCCCATTTTTCCCATTCTGCTACAGCCCTAGTAGTTTACCCACTTGTTATATTGCAATGAGAGAGGAGAAGATAGAGACCATTTCACTGATGCCTGCTCACATGATTTAATAGAGACAAGGAAAGAGGAGTAACTCTCTCTCTGTAAGCTTTCCCTTAAAAAAATAATAACAATCTGACTGTCTTTGCTAAATTACAGGACTTTTAACCAGTATTTCCAACTACTTTGCTGTGCAGATTTGCTGCTTCAACACTGAAATGAGCTGAAACAGTGACTTACACCTTACTTACATCCTACCTGAAAGTACCATTTTTCAACAATCTTGTCAGCCAGGATTAAAAGGAAAAAAAAAAAAAAGTGTCATTAATAAAATGAGCCCTTCTATCTTTGCTCTCACCTGGTGTTGATACTTTTGAGACCTTAGTACACCTCTTTTATTTCCTGCAACAGAGAAGTAAAATGTTTGTGGATATGATTTTTTTTTTTTTTAAAATTCTTTTGAATCTCCACAATTTACCCAGTAGCTGTAGGTACACTTGCCTGGAAGCACCACCCATGGTCCAGTTCACATCCTCTTGTCCCACAAATTCCAGCCCTCTGCTCTGAGACCTTCTGGTATTCCTTTCCTGTACAGGGAATGGAGACATAATGGTTAAGTGCCGCCCACTGGAAGCCCTGAAAAAAAAGAAGAAACAACCTGTTGTGGGCTTGATGCCCACAGAACAGTAAACAACAGGTTTTCTTGAAGAAGCCTTGAATATCTGTGGCTACATTTTGGCATGCTCTTTCAGAAGTGGCCTGTGGCATTTTAAATTCCTTCCTGTTAGCTGAACCCTGTGAAGTGTTTTGGTTCATTTTTCTCCCCTCTCTGATACACAAGGGTTTATGAGAAAAAATAGAGATAAAAGAGTAGTTATTTTAAGTTTTCTGTACAGTAACAGTAATCAGCAATTTTATGAGACTGTAGGTTTTCCTTCTCCTTTATGTCTAAAGATTTCTTACTGTAATTACCTGATAACAGCAATAATTAAACAAACAAATAAACAAACTCTTCTACCAAAGTAACATTCCTGATGAATTGTGTCAATAGGGTTTTTTGCTTATTGCTTCCCATGCGTCTGAGTGGCCAGCACCAAGCAATTAAAAGTGACAGCCATATGAATTATACCGCATGTTACAGAAAAAAAATGTTGGCAATCTGAGCCTGAATTTCCAGTGCCTCTTTGATGCCTGCCATGAAAATCATTTATGCAAATAAGTAGCACACGAGCAGTA
>NW_009649940.1:1767325-1809309 GCF_000708025.1 Charadrius vociferus
AAGGCTGTTCCTCTATTGCATGTCTGTCGGTGTTTGTGTTTGTTATCACAATCCCCTATTCAAAAATTGTGTGATAAAGTGCCCGTTCCCTGCAAAACCAGGCTAGTGGGGCAGCTAAACAGCTTTGTTTCACTTACTGTTCCACTGAAAATTATGGGATGAATCAAAGGCCTTTTGTATTTTACACCTAATAGCAGGGACACTGAAATTCAGCAAGATTATCGGATAGCTACGGAGATCCCCATAAGGCAAAAGACAAGAACAACACAAAAAGAACTCTTTTGTTGCAATAGGCTTTTCCGCAATGGCAAAGCTATCCACCTTCAAGCTTTCTCCCAAAGCCTGCGCCTCTGGTTGCTTGTTTTGACTGAATCCTGAAGCTGTTCGCTTTTCCACAGAGGAGCCTGAAGGTTTGTTAAATGTGAAGCGGTTGGGCTCCAGACTGCACCTGGAAGAAATGGAGAAATCATAACATGAGATGGCCAGTCAATGACAAGTAAATACGATAAAGGAACCGCTTTAACAGTATACATACATATATAGGTATGAAAATACACAAAAGTGTGAAGAATGAAAGCAAATCTCTCGTGCTGATATAGCTGTCTCTTATTTTCCTCACCAGCTTCACATGGAAGCGATTCCCCTTCTGCTGCTGAGTCCGTTTTCTGATAGTTTGGTGAGCTGACTCAAGAGGCTCAGCTGTGCTCACCAGCCAGTTTGAGGGAAAAAGACAGAACGACAGAGCTGAAAGAAGGAGGGGAACAAAAAGGGAATAAAGGAAGGGGGACAACGGGATTTTCCCTTTTACTAGAAGTGCTGTTGGATCAGATCAGCTTACCTGTCAGACTAAAATTAAGAAAATGTATTACCTGAAAAGTGAGAACAACTCACCTTGAAGCCAAATGGAAGATAACTATAATATGTTTCGCGGATTCGTTTGTCAGCCTCTGTCTTTAGAGACAATTTCTTAAGTTTTGCATTTCAGCGTGAAAAACCCTTTTTTGCTTTTGCCCTAAAGTTTGCCAGGAATGGAGAAACATCATAGCAGTGAATTCACCAAAAGCTTTTATTTTGCTCACACCAGTGGTGCTGAACTCTGGAATAAGGGCATCAGCCCCTGGGAATGTTCCTGCTTCTGCTCTACAAAGCCACGGAGGCACGTCCAGAGGTCAGTGACACCATGTACTGGCTAAAAACGGAGTCAGACTTAAGTACATGGGTAAATTGGTTGGTGGCCATCACGAGAACGATGAGAAGACCCGAGACTCACATGAACCCTTCAGAATTGTGTCAGTGATGGTACAAACGTGACAGGTAGCCTTGCAGTTTAAAGAGAGGTATACTGGAGAAAGATAGTGTAAGCGGTGGAGAAGAGGCCAAGAAATTCAAAGGAAATGGGTCAAGGGTTCTGAATAAAATTCAGGTAAATATTAGTTGGCGTGTATGATATATGAACTGAAAAGGAAGGTCAATTTTTTTGAGGGCCAGTAATATTTTTCATGTGCAGTATTTCTAGACAAGGAGATGCAGGTATATTTAAATTTTACCATTTACTGGAAAACACATAAGGAAGGACAGAGCAGTATCAGCATCCACATTTTTTTCCAGAGCAAATTCTTTCTCAGCAATATGAACCATCACTTCCGTGCCCTCAGAGAGGCAAATTTAATCCAGTGTTCTGAGACTGCTTGTTTTCTAACACTGTGTTCATAGTGAAAGCAAGTGATTATTAAGAAAACTGATTAATCAATTGGTACAAGTTTATGGGAAGACTCATTTAACTTGGCACTCTGGGGATGCTATACCGTAGCTGTATTGCAGGTTTCAGAGCTCAGGGAGGAATACACACACCAAAGAAGAGAACGAAGTAGTTAGTTTGCTTGTGTCTAAGTAAAATAACTGTATTAGGAATAATTAATAGCACTTCAAAAATAATAATCTTAAAGTAACAGTTTCCAGCCATAGGCGTCATTAATTTTCTCCTAAGTGAGGAGAGTGTGTGGCAAAAAAAGTCTGACACATTATTACATTCCTCCAGCATTGTGGTTTCCATCATTTCTTTGAAATCCATACCTTTCATGTACAGTTCATTAACACTGATCAAAACACGTATCTTTCTAATAAAGTCAATTTTTCCTTGTAATGTTTTGTAGATGTTTCACTTCATGTAATATTTTGGATGTTCTTTATCCTGAAGTCTCGTTTTTAATGCGCAGCTATGGTCAGAGAAATGACAGTATATAAATGACATCTTCATTTACTATATTTATTCTCTCTCAATGAGGCCCATAGCAAGTTTCTCACTTTACAAGTCAAAAGAATACTTTTTATAACTGCCAATGCTGTACTTTCAAAGTGCTGCCTGTAAAATCAGCTGTTTATCTCAGTGCAATATCTGTGCTAAAACATAGCATTTCTTCATGCAAAATAAGGTTAACTTTCGAAAGTAATTTCTAAACTTGCAATCATGATATGGCATGTTCAAATCTCAGTACAGACTGAAGACTTGCACCTCTCACTAGGTCGCAAGGTATATGGTGGTCTGAATTTTATATAGGAACATCTGCTTTGCACATTGGAAAGACTAAAACCTGGCAGTTTAACCCCTACATCTGGCTCTGATTAATTCCTGATGCCCGATGAGGGTGGTAGTTAAGTACATTCACATCTTCTAGTGTGGGATTTTAGTGGGGTTTGAGGATATGACGAATGTCCTTAACTAACACCTCTAGTAACAGAAAGTAAAAAAATACTTGAACTGGGTAAGATAAGGTCAAAAGTGACAGCAGAACCAGCAGACAACACTCTGGAGGTTAAGTGGATGATGATAAAGAAAAATATATCGGGAAACAATAAAGACAACTGAAAACCATGCAGTCAAATGGCTATTCCTGCTCTGCCAAAAATTTCTTTGCTAAGATTAGTTTTATTACCTTCTCTGGTAGGGATTGATCTTGACCTCTTCGTTCCACAGATTTTCTCTTGATTTCCGTGACATTGCTGGTAAGTATAGCATTGCAGCTCTGAATTAAAAAGATAAGCATAGGCTTGATTCTTTCCCACTTCTATTATTTACAAGTATTTAAAATTTCATCATTAAGAAAGAGAAAAACCTTTCCAGGCAGAGACTGACTGACAAAATAAATTTTGTGAGTGCAAAATTCAATAATTATTTACCAGAGGTAGAAGAACATAGATTTTGAAATTACAACATTTGCTGACATAGGTAACTATAAGTAATTTCTCGGTGCTTGCTGAAGAATCTATTTTTGTTTTTTTCAGGAGGGCTCTTTTTGTTGTGCTTTCCATACATTAACAGCAGCCTTAGTAGAGAATCAACGGTTTTATGTCTACCAATAAACTTCCCAGTTCCAGATTATTATTCTGTTGTTAAACTATACACCATATCATAGAAAGGCATTACAGAGGTTTCTCTGCTACTTCTCTTTAATGTTGCTGTAAATAATGGTGTTTATGTGTCAGTTTAGGGTGAAGCTTAAATCCCTTGCTTTGTCAGTGGTAAAAACAGATAAAGATTTCTTGAGAGGTTGTTTAACAATATTTCCACCTACTACCCTTTTAAAATTGTGCACTTGTGAAAAAGTATGATAAAAAGAGTTATTTTTTTATGCAGTGAGCTATTTTAACTTTTGGAAGAGCTTGCAATATTTAAAATGGAGTATGCACAAAAATATATATATTATATATACATATTTATATGACTAAAGAATTGTTATTTCTTATAACCCTATGGATATGAAAAAATACAAAGACAGATACAATAGTAGGATGTCGTCAACAGCACTCATTTTGTAAGGATTGAAAATATTTCAGTCATATTCCCCCATTTTACCATGCTAATAACCTTCTAAATGTTTATCATAAAGATTTTCCATGCATGTTTTCTGCCTGAAGAGATGTGTTATTAATTATTATTGCTGTTTGTTTGAAAAAAAAAATAATTAAAGGGTCTTCTGTGAGGTTAAGTGTGAAAAAAGATAGCCTCTGTCCTTTAAAAGAAAATATTAATCACATTTTCAAATCAAGTTGCAAAAAAAAGGGCTGAAAAATCTTATTTGTAGAAGTTCGGGGTGGGAAATAGCAGGTCAAACAGATGAGTGCAATGTTTCCAGAAGCACATACAGGTTTGGCTAGCATATTTTTAGGTTTTTGGAGACTGACCACGCAGTAATCCACCAGCCATCATCCCAGCACTGTGGGATTCTTCCATCCTTGGTCTCCTTTTGAGAAGGGGCTCTTGATGCCTTCGTACAGACAGCTGGATGCCTCACATGAGGACTGTTCTTCTCTCTTTCTTGTGCCATTACCCTTAAATTCAAGGGGATGGAGACACAGACCAGCCCAGACTTCAAAATTAGAGCTATCGTGGTATCTACATATCTGGACACTTGATTTATGCCTCCAGAGACTGGTGGAGTTTTTATATAGCTGTATCATGACTTTTAGTTTGTTGACAGACCGATCTGTTGTAACAAATGGTGACACTTCAGAGGGCTGAGCAACTTTTTTTTTTACGTCAGCGACTCCCTGCACAGACAAGCAAGAACAATATTGTGCTTCGCTGGAAGCCCATTTTAGGTTTCCTACACTGGAAGAAGGTTCATACACTTATCTTCCAGCAAAAATGGAAATATGAAATACAGACTGATCAGCTCTCCATGGCTGAAGAGCCTGCCGTAAAGTCAGAGAAAGGAAAATACCACAGGCTGATTTTTTAAAACTGTTTCTATTTTCTGTTGCTGATGCAACGACATAGCCAGTTCTTGACAGCACATTAATCCAACATGTAGCAGGATGCTTTCCATTTGGGGTTTTTGTTGCCTTTTGAATTTTGTATGCTGCTGGGCCTCCTTTGTCCAGCATGGGAGAAATCCACACCAGATGGATTTTTTGCAGGTGAGGCAGTGAATTCCCAATGTCAGAAGCAGTAAACTGTGCAAACTCAAGTCAAAGAAAGGCAGAATTGCTCACTGGATAGGAGAGATGGCTGTGGGTACTGGCTGTCCCTGATCTGCAGGATGTGTTTTTGGAAATCACAGTAGCTCTTCATAACCTGTTTTCTACTTAATTTTACTTAATTTTAGTTTTTCAGGTCAGCTGCCACATGGGGGCTAAGAAAAACATCCCTTGAAAAGTGCCAGGTAGACGCCTGGAAGCTTTTTAACATGGAAGGATAAAGTCCAGGCTTGTTAAAGCTTTTATAAGCCTATATTCGCTTTAGTAAAGCCAATGTTGTCATATATATCACACAACTGCTATATCCAAACAAATATTTAGAAGATAAAAAGACCTCACACACTCACACTTTAGAAGCTAATCAGTCTCTCAGAGATCCTGACAGTGCACGTAACGTAAAAATACCAGTTTCACTGAGAACTTAGAAGGGCCCCCAGGATGCGGTAGATGATTCTGCCTTCCAGATTTCCCCGGAGAGGCAGCCTGTCCCTCTTGATGTATGACACAGACTAGGAGCCTTCAGTAGTTCCTACTCAACATGGAAATGACAGATGTGAGTTTTAACCTCAAGATAATAAAACCAAGAGAGAAACGTAGCTGCATGCAGAACCTGAAATCCTGTCCTGAAAACAGAGGTGTAAAGAGTCCCAGCCCCATCAGCAGCACCTTGACTGGTAGGCCACATCGTCAGGCAGAAGAGAAGAAACTTTATTCCTGGGCATTTGCTGGTCTTTTCTGTTGTTATGGTGTATGTCCTTCCAGAGACGCAGGAGGCCCAGTTAGGGCACTGAAGCCCAGTGTACTTCGATGCAAAGTACATCAGACGTACCCACATCTCCTTCTCATGCCATTTGTAGGAACAGTTGGGAAAAGAAGCGGATGTGAATTTCATTACTAGTCCAGCTGGCTTGCGGAGAAATAAATACAATTTGATACCCCATTTTCATAATATTCAGAAATGTGCAGATGAACGTTGAAAAGTAAAATAAGGGTATCAGGATTTATTTTCAGCCTTTCTGTTCAATATATTGTGTGCCATCACACATTATCTTTTATTATACACACAAGCCTCTTTAGAACACTGTCTCTATATTTCTTGCAAATGGGAGACAGCTCCTTCTAGGTTACTATTTTATTGATATAGTGCCATAAGTGCACACAGCAAATGTCCATAAAGCGTTGTTTCAAAAGATCTTTTTTACTGTGGGCTTTTTCTCTCGTGGTTTCCTCAGTTCGTGCTTACTTAATCATATTTCCTCTGATCACAAGCCTTTGATAATCAAGGCACTAAAGACCATGTGTTTAAATTGTGTCTTTTGTTATTGAAAAATACTTCTTTCAAGATGCCTTAAGGGATAATAAGTGCTCATTCCTCTACTGTATTGCTGTTTATTGGGGTCTGACCCACTGAGTTCAATCAAAGTCTGTCCACAGTCTTTATAAGAAATCTAAGGAGGACCCCTTAGGAGAAGAGAAGAGTTGCTTTTGGCAGAATCCATTGTGCTCTTCAATATTTTATGAAGCAAAATAAATAGGCTCACGAGGAGGACAATGTACTTTGGCATTCCGCACATTACAGTCCAGTCAGAGCAAATATAAGCTACTTGTCGAGTCATTATATGATGTGGTTTCATAACCATGATGTTCTAAATACTTGACCTATTAGGCAATAAAAGTGGTGTCTTGCAGCGACAGGACTGTTTAAGCAGCATCATGACATAAGCGAAAACAATCACAGTTTCCAGAGCTACCAAGTATGACTCAATAACTTAAAGCCTTCAGGCTGTGGAGGATGACCAGAAGGTAGGTCAGAAAGCATCTGTCAATAATTTAAGTAAGAGAGCAGCACAAAAGAAAGAATACAGCAATTCAAACTATGTGAGAAGGAATAAGATGTTATATAGAATTCATATTAATAACAGACCATTAGAAAATGAATAAGGTTCCTCAATAAGAATAGGAATAAAGAAAGTTATTAAACATACTAATTGATCATTAAAAGGGTGTTTTGGGGTCAGTGGACTTGTAGCATATTTGGCGTATTTGTAGCATACGGGACTGATTTTATCTTTGTTTCCTCCAGAAACAGTTTATATTCTGTCGTGCTGTCGAAGTATTTTTGTGCACATGCACGTCACTCTGTCTGTTGTCTCAGAATCTGATATACAGGTTAAAGCCCTGAAGGTAATTAAGCTTCTACAAAAGTCAGGAAAATAGCCAGCCTGCAAAAGAAAAGTTTAATAAGATCCCCAACTCAGGTTATAGCTTTCACTTGCACCTTACTGAACACACAAAATCCATACAGGGCAGAGCACGTACAAGTGTCTCAAATACAGAAAAATTTCAACTGGAGATCACCAGGCTTGAGATGCCAAAGCCTGTCAAGAAAAAGGCACAAACCCATAGTTCTTCCTCACACAACTACATGGTTAGTCTACTTCCCCTATGGCCTTTACCTTTGTTATCTACTCTCAAAACACATCTTTCAGCATATTAGAAAGATGAACTGTAGATAATGGTAGAAGTTCCTGTCTTTGAATGCTTTGACCTATCTTTTAGCTTTTATTATTTTCTGCCTTTCATTGAAGTTACAAGATCTCCCTTTCCTAGAGGAACAGCTAGCAGTCTCCATTATTCTAACAACTTGCAGGCTTCCTTCATAATTTACTTGAGTAATGGAAAAAAACAAATGAAGATCTAGCCTTTCTAATGATGGGATCTTTGAAGACACTCAACATCTATTAAAATTAGTGTAATAGCTATAGCTACAGAGGGATCCATCTATAACTGTTGCTATACTCCTTTTCAGGCCTGATTAATCTCTTCCAAAGACATTCCTCCTGTCAGCATTTTGTACTAAAATCTTTATGAGAGAGGAAAAACTCACTCAAAACTTGGTTGAAACATTAGATGGTGTCCATGATACCCTATCAAAATTGATGGTGCTGTATAAGTGTAACAGAAAAATTAATTACACTTCAGCCGCAGTGAGAAACTGGAATTCACACACTGCTTTTCTCAGAAGAATATCACATTTTGTTTTGCTTCAATCCAATACTTTGACCACCGATCAAGCTTAGTGCAGCACACGGCAAAGACAGCTACTCTACTCCACATCTAAGTAAAGAGACAATTCATACACAATTAGAGCATGAATTCACATCCCTTATGACTTAAAATTCAATTTAAGCTAAAGAGGAAGAACTGCACCGGTCCTGAGGAAAAGAAAAATAAATTGTACGCCCTGTTTTCACAAATTTTGTTGTTTTCTGACTATTAAGGGGGAAGACATTAGATAGTACCACACAACAGCCAAAGGTACCAACAAATGGCAGTAAAACATATGCCTCCCAATCACAAAATACGCCTTTGTTCTTCATACATGTGTAACAGATGGGGAAGGAGGGCTCAGGAGAAGACCTGATGTGTTCTAGAGAAACTAACGCTGCAGCTAGCAGGCTGATAGTGACTGAGACACAGCCCACCCAGACCCCACCACCTGGGTATAACACCACTGTACACCTTTCAAATTCAGCCCTGCATATCCTGTTCTGAGACTGAAAGCCGAGAATCTGCTTTCTCAGCTCCTTTTCACCTCTTGATGTTTTCTCCAGATTTGACAGAAAAACAGACTGAGGTCTATCTGACACAGCAGGAGACTCAGCTACTGCAACTCTTGTCTAGTATTTGTGGTGCCCGTGTTACCTCCAAGCTTGCATTCTAGGAGTAACACAATGGGGTTTTTATTAAGCTTTCCAGATAAAAAAAATCCCTATTCTTTTGTCCTCAGCTGAGGAATCTACCCTCACACTGTGATATCTCTGTGGTTCTGTGGTAGTTGTAAAAGGTGTTTGGTAAATACAAAAGGTGTTTGGTAAATTCAAAAGGTATTTGGTTAATATATTTACCAACACTCCCTGATACCTTTGTGCAGTGCCTTGTCATCAGCTCATAGCCAGCAAATAAGCAAATATTTGCCCCGAGCTCTCGCTGGTTAGTACTGCCATTAAACTGCCTCCTCCTGCTGAGCTTTGGCATGGAGTGAACAGCAAAAGGGTTTGGATGAGGTGAGGTTCCTGCCAACTGGAAAAGGGGAAACATAACCCCTATTTTCAAAAAGGGAAAGAAAGAAAACCCGGGGAACTACAGGCCAGTCAGTCTCCCCTCTGTGCTTGGCAAGATCATGGAGCAGATCCTCCTGGAAACTCTGCTAAGGCACATAGAAAATAAGGAGGTGATTGGTTGTTGAGGCCTCATCCCTGGAGGTGTTCAAGGCCAGGCTGGACGTGGCCTTGGGCAACCTGGTCTAGGGGGAGTTGTCCCTGCCCATGGCAGGGGGGTTGGAACTCGATGATCTTTGAGGTCCTTTCCAACCTAAACCATTCTATGATTCTATGAATTACATAGGTATTCGAAGAAAGCATGGCAATTCCTGGCTAGGCAGAGGCCAAGATGAACAGAAGAGTTTTCACCTATTCCCTTTATTCTCTAGCTGTAAATCGTCCATGATCCCTGAAGAATAATCTCTCCAATATCTCTCAATTGCTGAAAATGGCTGCTGTGAATTCTCTGAGAAGCCTCATAATTTCATAGTGTGTTTGTTCCTTTTCCCACAACTCTTTGCTTTAATGTCTAATAACTAAATAATGTCATCAGGTATATGGACATAGCTCCCACTGGCTTCGAAAGCAAATAAAGAAGGGAAATTTACTTCATCTATGTAAATGAGGCCTTATCATGCTATGCAATACTGCAGACACTAAGGAAGTTATGCTAGCAAAAGTCTTTATAGAAGGCAATTCCGCTTAATGCAAGAAAGAAAAATGACAGAAATTGTGAGGAAGGGAATAGGAGTGCACATTTACCCCTTTAAAAGGTTGCAGCCATAAAACTAGTGCTTAATTCAAAAGCTAGGTACTAAGTGCAGTAAGCTGAATATTAAAATAAAGTTTATTTGGCAGTAAACTGATGAACTTTAAGAGTGCAGTGAACTGTGTGCCTTGTATACACATATTAAGCAAAAACCCTTTTGGTTAAACGAATGTTCAAGGTACAATTCAGAGACACAAAAGCAAGAAAAAGCCCAGGATAGGCCAGAATGAATGATTTTTGGGTACTAAAAAGCAGTTTTTATGAGATTATGTATTTGTTTCAGTAGCAATAGCGTCAGCGAAGGACACTGAGGAAAATAGCTCAACTGGTGAAAGAGGCCTTCTATTAAAGACATTATAGTATAAAGACATTTCTTATAAATTTGGTATTTTTAATGACTTCACGTTTTCTAAGCTTTAAAGCAGCATCCCCACAACAAGGTTTTGATTTCAGAACATCAGTTGTCTGAGCAGGTTGAAAAAAGGATGTTTACCATAACCATTGTGTTTGCCAGAGATTAAAATCCTCCACTTGCTTTTAGTTTATCAAAAGACAAAGGAGACGATGACATTTACTGTGTGTTTTCTTTCTTGTCTTTTTTTTTCCGCTCATGGCTTGCTCCTGGTTACTTAAACATACTGTTTCGCATACTCTTCCATAGGCAACCACCTGTGATCTCCGTCAGAGAAAGGCTACCAGAGTAGATGGCTCTTTGGTTTATCCCAATTTGGCCTTTCATATGTTCTTCTGAGTGCGTAAGCATTGAATGAAGGTGCCAATGCTATTTACACACCTAGTCCTTGTTATGGATTAAGCCTTGCTTCTGGGAAGAAGTGGACATAGATAGTATTGAGATGTCTTAAGCAAAGCTGTATCTTGCTCTCCCGCCTTTCCTCCACAATAATGCTCTATCTCAATTTGATAAACAATCAGGAATGTTTCGTCCAATGGACAGGAAACCTGCCATTTTCTCTTCAAAATGGTAAAAGACATTTATTCTTAGAGCCATCTCTGTACACAAATGTACTTAACTGGTAGTTAGAATAATTTACGTGTGTTCAGAACTAGTGATGCACGTGGGTGAACATTCATCTCAAGGGTTGTGTCAACTGATACATAAATATCTTCAATGGTAACGATTCATCTGAAAGTATTTACAATTAATTGCTGCTTCTTGATACTTGTTGCACTTGCTTGAAAAGTTTCTAGATGTCTGTTAATTGACTGTTCAGAGGGGATTTTAATGTGGTATCAACATTACTGACATATTGGACAGTAATTTAAGCACCAGTAAACTTGGAATAGTCACCGATTAGTAAATATATGTCTAATTATACAGTGCTAAGAAGCAGTTTGAAGGAAATTTTAAATTAGTTCCTTATTATTCTTTATTTTTTAATCTTCTGTGTCTGTAACAGGAATACTCTAACTTGATTCTCCATTTCAAGTTTAGAAGAATCAGTCCTGATGTTACCTCTAGGGTTGCACACAAAATTAATTCATAGAATTATCTTCTTTCTTTGTTTCAACAAAACATTACTTTTGGAAGGGGAGGATAAGACATCTTTCTGTGTAGAATTTTCAGTGTTTGGAATTTCTATTCATCCTGGGAAAAATCAGCACGTTTCCTAAATGTAAAGCATATATCAGTAGTTATGCCTTCAATCTCCTTCATGGATGTGTTGTCCAAGTCAGTATTTCTAATAATGTACTGTTCTTATGGGATCCCAAACCATGCTGTAGTTCAAGGAAGAATAAATACAGAGAAAAATAGCTTAACTGGCAAATCAGGCTCTGGAGGAAACGGCAGGACACACCTGAACTACAAATCCCAAAGGAAATTGTTGTAGCAATTCCCTGTATAAAAATAGTCTATCGACGCTGAATAAAAAATTTTCCACTGCTATAATTTACTTTCACAGAAAAGCTGTCTCTCCTGCAAGTAAATCATCTTTTATAATAAACTCTAGATGTCACCTAGATAATGGGTTCCAAAAAAGAAGTGATTGTTCTTCAGTGCAGACACTCCCAGGTTTTATTGGGTCCTGACATTTTCAAGCATGCTCTAACTCCAAATCTCATTATTTGTACTGTAAACCCATTAAAACTTTGACAGTCATGATTTTCCTTCACATTTTTAGTTCCCTCGGTCTAAACAATCATAGGCCCTCATAAACTGAGATGACAGGATCCTAAACCCAACTCTAATTAGAGTAATCTTGTCCTTTTACTAATTTAAAAGTCCAAACAGCAGTCTATCATCTTATGCAAATTACATCATACATGGAAAAAGCTTGGTGCTAAGAGTTCCTATTATTATTATTACTATTCTAAGACAGTCACAAATTAACAGCATTTCCTACCAGGTAATTGCACAAAAGTTTCAGTACAAAATTGAAAATTATATATAAACAAGTATATAGCTTTTAATATCATACTTGCTTTAGCAGTCATCCACCCATCCACTATGAAATGCAAAACTATTAATGAAATGAGAACTAAATTTATTAGAATATTGTTTAATTTAAAATAGCTCCACATCCAAGCTGTACAAAAGAAAATCTCTTTTATCCCTTGCTTTGATGAATCTGGCCTGTGATCTTGTGAGCTTCTAAAGATGATCAAATCGAGCAGAGAACCCCATGAATCCTAACACAGCACTCCAAGTGATGTCCTTAATGAACACAGTATGAGGTATTTAGACCATCTTGAGGACAACTGCCTCCATCTCGCTACTCATATCTTCAAACAGGTACTTAGTCAAGGTACACCCTGGGTCAGCTATTGAAGCCCTCATCTAGTAACATCCCCTTCTATGAAGCAAATTAAATTTGCATATTTTGCCATGTCTGAGAGTATTTCTGTCACTAGGAAGGTTTTGGGTTGGTTTGGTTTATTTGTTTTTAAATTATTTTATTTTACTATTTCTTCTTTATTTTATTTATTGTTACTATTATTATGATAGTTTTATGGAGGAGAACTGAAGGGAAAGAAAGAAGCAGCAAAGCAAAAATTACATGCCATGGGAAAATAATATTTATAGTACTTCTGTCTATATTTCTATTACCAGCTGTAAAATTATTAGTTTCACCTGCGCATTAATTTTTAACAGAATAAAATGGGTACCCAGTGTAATACACAGAAGCTGAGAGGCCCCGGGCAACGCGTGCGCTTGCTAGGAAGAGTTCTCACCTTGCATGGAACGCTGCCTCTGCAAAGAAGAGCTGCTTGGCTCCTTCTGCAGCGGAGCTCCTTCGAAGCCACGCGTGCTGCTCACCCAAGCTGGCAGCCTGAGCTTGCAGCTGGGGCAGGGGCTTGGCAGGGGCCACGTGCTGTGGTTTAGGTCTCATTACTGGGTATTCCGGGAAAGGGCTTAGACGTTCGTTTGATCCAGCAGCTTCACCTATTTAATTCTTTCTTTCCCACGGCAATGCTGCTGGCGGGCAGGCAAAATGGGCCACCTTGCTGGGTTATGCTTAGGAGCTGCTGGGACTGGGAGGGTCCTAGTGCAGGGCACTTCATAGGATGTCTTAATTCAGGCAAGGAAATGTAACTTTGAGTCAACCTACCCCTGCTGTTGAATCATGCCGTTGAACGCCTGTGTCTTCCTCGACACCTGTGACAGATCCACAGGGACCTTGCCAGGGGGACTCAGCAGGCAGCTTCCAGTGGAACACGTGTTCAGTCCTGCACGTCGGCTTTACGTAAATCAAGCCCTTGGTAAGGTCAGGGAGAGCTCGGTGGGATTTGCAGTAACCGGGAGTACAACTAACTACTAGGACAACCAGTAGGGTTCTGCAGTTAAGAAATCTTCCAGGACTTTTTCGCTGAGGAGTCCTCACAGGCCTGCTAGCTCAAGGAGCACACTTTGGCTGCAGGAGCAACATAACTTCAGCACAGTTACACTCAGTTTTTGAGGAGATATAACCTGTTTAAAGTCTCTTTCTCTCCTATAATTTGTGCTGTCCATAGGCAAATAACTACAGATCACTTCAGTGGCAATTTCATACTACCATCAGAGGTGAAGCAACAACGTCTTCCGCCATCTACCCCTTACATCATCAGCATTAAGGCAATGGAGACTACCGCTGGATCTTCTGGGTGCTCCACAGTAATGCAGTTTTGTGTATCTGTCTCTGGTGTGCCCCGTGGAAGACAGGAACAGTTCTTCTGCTTTCATAAAGCCAAATCCTGCAATTTTGTATCCAGGTACCATCTCACCAGTACGTAACACGGCCCAGACATGGGGTTTCCTGCTGGGAAACTGTCCTGCAGTCTGAACTGTGACGACCTCTTGTCTACCTCTCCAGTGCACTCTGTCTACGTGCATATTTCTTCTTCCAAGTTAGCAGTTCCACTGTCCCTCCATTCAAAACTTGACTCATTTGGACTAACACAGCTTCTGAACTTTGGACTAATACAACTAGTTGAATAAAACAGGTATTCCCCCCAAAAAAGAAAGATGATGGTGTGATCATATGATCATGCAGATGGCACTTCCCAATTCTTACTGTCGTGATTTTACAATGAAATTACCATTTTGACATGAATTTTGGTTTCCAGTAAAATGTCATAATATTTTGGAGGAAGCATAAAAAATACAGACAAGTTCTACTGCCTGAAATTCCCTCTGAAGTTACCTCAGGAGTTTTGTCTGTTCAGGTTTTAAGTAACACTATCGCTTCAGCAGAGTATGACAATCAGTTGAAGATCACTATCATATTAGACAAAGTTTTGTACCGACAGTTTCATACCTACAACTGAATTTCCTTTCTTATGAAGACACCATGGCACATTGTGGATAATCCATAATTAATTTAACATGTTTGGTAAAATATCCTATATGCCTTTTTCTTTGTGATGTCTCCCTTCTTTTTCATAATGCCAGCTTTTTGTTCTTTTTCACCAGAGAGAAAAATATTCAGCCCTGCTTTAAATGACTCCAGAGAGATTGTTTTCCATTTATCCAGAACAGATCTATGCAAAAACCCCTTGCAGAATCCATACAAAAATGACATTGTCATTTACCGTGTAAGACTTGTTCATTAAACTATGAAAGAAGTGCAAGAGGGGATATGTTCTCCAGAATATCATTTTCTGCTGAAGCACACGTGTACCTTTAGAGAAGTCAAGCTGTTAACAGTCACTGCTAACTCTGAAGTAGTAAGATTGGAAAGGCAGCGAGTAAGGCTGGTAACCCACAAGACGTTGTTGGCAGAAGGAGCTGGCAGAGGCATGGTCATCGCATTACCTCGACTGCCAGATTCACTTCATCCTCTGGCGAGCTGGAAACTGAAAACATCTGCAGACTTCTGTGAAGAGAAATGTAAACATAGGGTTACAACGTAAACTGTGTTATTTGTTTGAGTGCTACTAGCAATCAGTAAGTCATAATGTGGTACTGTATATACCTTATCAAATAATTTCCTGATTATCAAAAGTGAATTCTAGCGATGGCTCCTGGCAAGCTTCTAAGTTTTGTATCACGGACTGTAATACAAATTAGCCTTCGTGTGCTTCTTGCTTTTTGGGGGGGGTGGAGAGGTCACAGAAAACTTTGTTGGATTTAAGATGGTGTCATACTGGAGTTCACTCTAGAAGGACTTACAGTCCTAACGTAGCTACAAAGATATATTTCAGGGCAGGATATAATGCTTATTAGCAATAACCTCAAATGCCACTGTCACCTGTTGCTACTAAACTTCCTGTTAGAAGGAAGAGATCATAAACAGCACTCATGCATTTCACTTTAGTTAGCGCATTTCAAGAGTCTAACGCTTACCTAGGCATTTTATTTTCCAAAATAAGTGCTTATCTTTCAATAGATCAGTTACGTAAGTAAATACGCATACAGCCCTATTCTTCAGAATTTGATCCTATCACATAGTGTCTGCATTGGCTTCAGTGATATCACTTCAAGAGTTCCGTAACATTCACCATGAGTGAAGAATGTCAGTCTTAATCAGCAGTTTATTTGGGAAGTAATTATTATGTAATGGTTACCAGTGTATGCTACTGGGAAAACCTCAAAGGCTAATCAGTCTGCAGATGCCTATTTACTCGTTTCAGACTTTCTTGATTGAATATGGCAGCTACATTAGGATCAATAAATCCTGCAGTCTGAAGTATTCTTGGCGTTCACACCTCTAGGTAGATGGAAAGCGGCTGACTAATACTCACTGTGTATAAATTTTCGACATGGATATCAGCTCAGATTTCTATACACTGTATTTCGTACTTGAAGATCAGTGCCTGTGAAATACAACATTAAACACATTCTAAACTGAAGCGTATGAATAAGGGCAAAAATCAGCAACCTATCAGTAACTTTATTTTAAGACAAAATTAAAGGTCAGTGCCAGGTCTTCTTCAGTGCTGGTACCCCGCTCAAAGGCTGTGAGGTGCTGTTGACTGAGCACTTGGGTAAGTTGGGTTGTGAAGAATCACAGAATCGTGCAGCCAATTAATACGGTGTGGCCACCAGCTCCATGTGAAGCTAACAGCACTGGCCCCAGGGTTTGCCAGGCACTGTCTGGACTTCTCTTTGCCTGCCTGCAGCTTTGTTTTATTTCATTTAGCTGTTGCAGAAATTATCTGATGATCAGGTGTCTGCTATCTGGACTGCTTTAGCTTTTGCTTAGCTTTGTACAACTGTGTGATGCAATGCTTAGTGTTTTATATTCTTGTGCGATATAATGCCTATTTGTTATCTATTCTTGAGCACAAAAGATTTGTAGCCCAATCCCAGGTGAATACCCTGAGATATGCCTGCAAGGGGCCAGGGGGGGAATGATCACAGGGTTTACTGCAGGCACGCACCAGGCAAGCTTCAGAGAAAGGCGCAGCTCCTGCTCCAGGTCATATGCGGGCTGAGAGGCAGCAAGGAGTTAGCGGAGGAAAGTGACGGGTACCAGAAAAAAAGAGCACGACTGCCTTGTACTTACACAATCATTTATGCTTCTGGAGGGAAAGCAATGCAGAAGTTTATCAAGCCATTGGGAACAGTTACTTCTTGTGCAAGGCAGAGGCAAATTAACTCTGAGACGGTGCTATTTGACCTTCATCTCTGCTGCTTCCTTGATTTCCATTCCTCAGTCGCCAGAGCTTGGTTTTGTGCTATAAGCTCCTTAGAACACACTCAGGCTGTTTCACTCAAGCCACAGTTACACACAAGAGGTGCTCCCTTAGTGAAGCTTAGCCCAGCAAAAGGAGATCACAGAAGATCCTTTAGAGTATACATTACTTAAATAAAGTCCTATATCTGTTCAAAAAGAAATGATATGGATGTGTTTAAAGTACCTAACTTATTTTAAAGCCTCATAAATGATATCGCTTATCTATTTTCAGACTAAACAAAAAATTGTTAGTTACAAAATAGCAGCTTTCCTCAAGTATAATTTGAGACACTATAGACAGTCCTGCAAACTGGATCTTATTAGGAGGGATTGTATCTCACCTTCAGGCTCTTCAGCCAAAGAATTAGCACATACCAACCAAAATCTATATATTTAACTGCATTCTGTTTGGGACGCAGAAATTCAGTTGATCTTTATATCCTTTAAAAAACTGTACACAAAACACTTCTGCCAGATGCAGTTCTAAAATACGTGTGGTGAATTTTCTTTTACCTCTATGTAAAGCCAGTCTCCTCCTCAGTTTTTCTCCGTTCCACAAAAATAGTAGAAACCCATATGTAAACCCAGGACAACTTCACCGATCTTCCAGCTCAGCTGTTCAAAAACAGCAAAACATCCTGTAGTCACACAATGTTAAAATGAAAGGAGGAAGAAAAGACTTGATGCCAGGACAGGAAATCACCATCAAGAACCATTGAAAAGTTAAGATCCATGAATGAGAGGATATACAATGAAAACTGAACTAAATATTTGCTGAGTGAATTACTGCTGGGAGTACTTAAATTATATAAATTTTATGCTACTTTTGGGGAAGCAGAAGCATTTTACCTTAAAAATTGTTCCCTTCTGTAAAATCCTTCTAATGTATCTCTGCTCAGCATCGTGGAGGATTAAAACAACAGGCTTTGATTTCTTGCAGGAAAGGGGTGAAGATGATGAGAAAGAACTGCAAATGGCAAGGAATAACTTCTGCTCCTGAAAATAAGGTAAAATAAAGGTGCGTCAGCTGCTCTCGGAGCGATACATTTTGCTTTATTTAGGGCTGCTGGGAGGAGGTTTCACTGGGAGGAAGAATAAAAGCAGAGCTAAGAAATCCTAAAATGTGAATCAACGCATGCTGTAGGCAGTTTCATTCAAGGTTGAACGCTTGTATGTGTTACGAATATGACCATCCTTCCTTTCGCTCAATTATCTTCCATAACCTCTGCTGAGCACAGATGTTTTTCATCCTTCTCTGCAGTACCGAGTATTACTGTCCAGACTGTGAGTACGTCTATGTCCTGGATACGTATGCTCAACTGAAAGATGTTGAGAAAATGTGGAAAATGGAAAAACCTCCAAACCATGCCCAAGTGCAGTCACACCATGACACTGGGCACACCTTCTAAAAACCACATATCTCAGACAGAATAGACAAGATCAAGGGAGACAACAGTATCACGATGTAAAGATCTCCAAGTCAATGCGAGTACCAAAAGCCATCCTGTTCTTAACCTACTATCAAAGCCTCATCATTCTCACAGCCTACCTCTGGTGTCTCTGACGCACTGCTCAGCGGTGCTCTCCTTGATGAAGTCTGGCTTTCCCGAATCGTGGGAGCTCTGAAACCCTCCCACAGTCAGATATTAAGGCTACTTACCGCTGCTTATTACTAAGAAAAACACGCGTGGGATGCTGTTTCTTTGCAAGAGGGAAAATTTATGAAGAATTCAGCATCTTGTTCCAAAGTCGTCAAACAATTTGGGCAAGCACAAATGGAAGAGCTGCTCCCACTGGACCAATGTGACTTCTCCTAAGGAAAATTATTGCAAACAGAAAGTAAAAAAAGTAAAAAATTGCACCTTGGAAAATTAAAGGAATACTCAGAATGACTCACAACACTTATAAAAGGCCCTAGCGACTGCTCAGAAACTCACATCAAGGTTAAGTTTAGTAACAAACATCTGACTTCCCTATTTTCAGGTATTGTTCTAAAGTATGTAAAATGTCTTTCCTAGAGATGATTGACATAATTAATGAATGTTAAAACAACAGTTTGGCTAGAAATCATGAATATAGTAAAAGATAAGGAAGGAATTATTTTCTTTAATTGTACTTAGAGTTGCTATAATTTTTGTTTTAGTTATGAAGCTTAACTATATTAATAACAGATTTGGCTGTCATCATCAAGAATTCAATGGCAGCTGTCATTAGAAGTAAAGACAAAACAAATATATTAGACTTTGCAATTAGTTGGATATTTGTTATTCTTATGGAGATATACTAGACAAAAGTCTAGGGAAAGTTAGCAGGAGATTTGAATGTATTCACCAGTGCATATCCACTTGAGAGAAAACAAAGTAGGGAAAAATGCAGTGGAAACCTATTTTGAAGTGGTGTCCACTGGGTTCCCAAAGAGCTACGGTTAATTATCCTCCCTGAAAAAAAAGGGCACCTATTTTTGCAAATAGATTGAAGCCCCGGATACTGGCTCTAAGCCTTAGCAAACCAGAGGCTCTTTCTTTCTGACTTTACACAGATAATTCAAAGCAGGCATGGAATTTCCAGATTGTCAAACATTTCTAATTCTGGTATATATTTTATATTTGTATCTATACATATTTATATATGCATAGGTAGACATATATACGCGTAGTACCTGAGATGAACAGCTGAGGATAATTTTTATATCAGATTGATGTAACTTATTTACACAACCTACTTTCTTAATGGGAAGATCAAAAAAAAAAAAAAAGAGGAAATAAGAAGGCATATTTTATGATGAATAAAAATAGTGAACTTTTAAACATATATACATATGTCATGGAAATAAGTAATAATGCATCAACATATGAGATGCTAAATTTCTGGCTTTAGGCTCTTTCCTCCCCAAAACATCCTGTAGCTTTGGATACCCACAAGGGGTGTATGTGAGTATGTATATATGCACATATGCTGTCCATCGCTTCCTGCATTATATAAATGAATTATGTGGCTTTTACGTTATGCAAGAGCTTGTTCTGCCAAGAGCTCTATATGCATATTTTGTATGTGCAATGAATTACAGACTATTTTGCCATTGTTGAACTGCTGAGGGGGGAAAATGATAAATGTTAATGAAAAATTCAATAACAGACACTACTGAACTCAGTGGGAATTCTGTCACACTCTTCATTGGGACCAAGATTTCAGCTCCACTCTTTGTCATGGGCATACTCTTCTTTGTCTTCCAAGACAAGGAAGAGTAAAGACGTTTTGTTATTCTTTAATTCACACAAATACTTATTTTCCTTCTATACTGTAGGAATACCGGTACCCAGATTTTACAGAAACTAATCCTTATAACTTACAAATACTTCTCTCCTACTGAACTCAATTGCAAAGCTCTGAGTTGAGTTGGAAAAAAAAAAAATAATCAGGAAAGTGACCCAACTGAGAAATAGATTAGAAGAAGGAAGGGAAGAAATTTTCTCATAAAAAGGACAGTGGCTGTGCATTAGAGCACACATCACATTACTTCTTTTCTGTATATCTTGTATTTTAATAAGTTAAGGAGAGTTTATTCCCAGAGAAACTGTAGGATGATATATTAGTTCCTGGAAGGAATTTACAGAGTAGCTGTGCATCTCTCAAGCCTTCTTGTTTTGAAACTGCATGCATCTAGCTCTTTCAGGTTCCCTGCATATCTTTTATCTTTTAATCCTTTCATCATTCTTGTTGTCTGTCTTCAGAGCTTTCAGGAGCAATGAAAAACAGCATGCAATATTGTGGTTTCACCAGAGACTGGCAAAGTCCTTAGTTGTTTCCCTGGCTTTACATAAAACCTCCCGATCCACTTAAGACTTGATCCAAAGCTGTTCAAGTCAGTTGGAAGAGTCCCATTTGATACCATGGGTTACATATCAAACTCTCTATGGAGACATCAGAATGCAGATTATACTGGATTTCTTTTTTTTCCCTGACAGTGTCTAATTCTCTCTGAAAGCCAAGTGCCTGACATTCCTAAAATAAACGTTTCCTCATTTATTGAGTAGCACTAATTCCTTAGTCTGTTGCCTTTGGAGACCAATTACATTGGTCAAATTTAAAGTCTTTATTTTCCACTTGGAAAGAGTTCAGAAAAAAGTCATGAGTATTATCCAAGACCTGGAACATCCATTTTAGATTGAGTGATTATTTTGGTTAACACAGAGAAGGATACCAGATGAATTGCTCCTCATCTGCAGGGAACAAAATGGGGATAAATATTTTAATAGAAGCAGGCTCCATAGTATAACAATATGTAATGACTGGAAATTTAAAACTAAAAAGCTTGTGTGTTTGTACCAGAGAAGGCAAGAAACTCTTGGAATTATTTGCTTAAGAGTATACACAGTCATAACTTATAAGATCTTAAAGAGATAGCCCATAGCCTGTGCAGACCTGTTGTCCTGTTGCAGGACTCGTTTGATGAAAATCTGACCTGTATATGCATGAAAACCAACTAGATTTTCTTGTCTTCTTTTTTTAAGCATGTCAAACTTTTTAACCCATTTGCACCTTTTCCTATAGTTCTTATGCATAAACACATCAAAATCAGTAAATGGTTTATTTAGGTTTCACGTTTATCCATTTCCCGTTTTAATAACAGCCTGTGTACGTGAAATCTTTATCTATACAGGAAATTAGGTCAGAATCAGTCCCAAACTTTGGGCAGAAAGTGCATCCTCTTATTTCAAACGCAGAAATCCAGTTTTATGACCTATCAACAATAGTGCTATTCACAATGCGACCTCTTTTTTGAAACATATTATGGAGAAAACCACTTGTTAGATGTCCCCTTTTAACCAAATGGGTTATAGAGACCACTTTTAATTCTTTATTCCATTTATTCCAGATCGATATTAATTTCTTCCTGAATGTTTACTTGCTCTAGGCTCCTCCTCATATGTAATATTGAATAACTATGCCGAATTGCCACTCTTCATATGTGCATGAATCTGTTCAGCTGTGGTAGATACATTTGCATGCCTCTTATTCGTAGCTAAGCATACATTCAATCTACAGCATAAAATGGCAGACTATAAACAAATTTTGCTTTAACTGGTTGAATTAAGGATACATGCAAATCAGTATAAATAAAACATAAAAACAAGTCTATAGCTAAAACTCTTTGACCAGCCCTCCTTCCTCCCGCATCTTCCATGCAGATTGTAGCTGACTTACTGTAGCATGAATTAGAAATTTTTAGCCCATAGGTCTCTTAGGATGAAAATCATCGGTGTAAAACAAACAGCTGTTCCTACAATCAAAAGAAAGTAATGGCTGCGCAAATCCTACTTGATACCATCTTATATCTTCACCTTTGGAAGTCACTTGAAGACCAAGAAACGGTCAAAAGATCTTCCATCCCTTTTTCACTTTGTGGCTAACCAATAAGCCCCTAAAATAGGAGAAAGCTCAAAGGAGATGGACAAGGACATTGTGCCTGTGAAGATCAGGAAATAATAAAGGTTGTGACTGACCACGGCTGTTGCAAACAAAGCTGCCTTCATTTCAATACAAGGGGGACTGGAAGGTGGCCTTTTTTTTAGGTAAAGAGCTTTCAGCAGTTGAGTGGATCAGCTGGTGGTGTAAATGTTTCTCCCCGAGTTCATTGAGAGTGTGAATGTTTCCCTGAGTTAGCCAGACCAGCGGGGGCGAGCATATACACGGCTCAGACCCACACAAAGTATAAAGGCAAAAAACTTAACACAAGAATTTTGAAGAGCATAGCAGGTTTGAGCTGCTTCAACCCATGTCATCTTTCCTGGTGCCTAGGGATGCCCAGCATCGTGACAGAGAGCATGTTATAGAGACTGGCAATGGGGATCGCTTTGGTATTGTGATTGAACTGTGTATTGCAATAGTTGTATTCTGCTAAGTGTAACTTACACTTGTATCGTGATTTCAGTATATTTTGTATCATTCTGATAAATCAAAAATCCCATGTAACACCAAAAATCTTCAAATAAGTAAATTTGATATTAAACATTACACTGTGTGTGTGGAATACCTAAAAGAACCCGGTCAGAGAGTACTGGACTCTGGCAGACCTACAGGAACTTTATACATGCATCTGCCCATCCAGCTGTGCACGTGCTTATAGGAATAGTAATAGGGTTTTTTCCTTAACTTCTTGTGCAAAAAGAGATCTCTTCTCATATCATAAAGTTCATCAACTGACTGAAGAAGCAAGGAGACTACCAAAATAAAGGCCAAGGAAAAGGAATTTTTTCTTCTACAGATTTTTGTATTGTTTTCTTTAACTGAGCAGTATCATTCTCATTAATGCTGAGTAGTGTCAGCTTCATTGTTCTTTTTATTCATTTATCTACTCAATGGCCTTAGACACATAATAACGCAACAGCAGTTTTATACTAACTCGATTTTTTATTTCATGAGAGAGTACATGGATTTTCTTTTCCCATTACAAACTTAATTGAAAACCCAAAATGTACAAATCTTCCATGAAATTATATTAGAAAAAGAATGTCTCAGGTCAATCAAACATTCTTTTTAGATAAAAGTGAAACAATTTTTTTTTGGAATTTGAGTTTTATACACTTTTTACTCACTTGTATTCAAATTATTTTCATTTTTGGAAGTAATTTTAAAGTGAAAAATCCCATTGATCCAAAAATGCCAGAATGGAGTGTTTCTATGCTATCAAAAAACTTAGGCAAATTTATAGCCTCCACTATGTGTGTCAATTTTCCATCAAAACTTTTTTAGTAAAAGATTCTAAGCGTATCTCCCCAAGGTAGGTCAGTCAACTCCAAGTAATACATTTATGCTTTTCCTCTATAACGTCGCTTTTGCTCCAACAAGATAATCCCTGGTTAATACACAAGACCTCACCAAGTATTCAGTAAGAAAAGGGGGCTGGGGGGGATCCTACAGCACCAAAAATATAGGAGTGAAGATGTATGCACACACATCATTGCTATAAGATACTCCTTTGCAATAGATTTTCTCTTTTAAATACAAATATATTTTAAGTATATTCTGAGTAGGATCTAAATGAAGACATGGACTGTGCCTAATCTAGCTCTCACTATGCTACAGCATGTCCTCTATGTTTTTTCATGGCGCTACGGCGTTAGCGCTACAATAGCCATCTTCTATTTCAAACACAATGGACTTGAACTAAGGAAAAAGACAATTTAATTTGCACGGATACTCATTTAAGGTAACGTTTTTCATATCTCCATAGAAGAATGTTTTAGTGAGAGATTCTGTAGGATGCTCTCGGAGCAAGGTGCTTGCATTACACTTTGTGACTCCATGTGTCATCCTTATACTACCTGGCACTTCCTTTTTTTCCATTTTGTAGAGTAGCTGGGGGGCTACTTGCAATATAAGCATTATTCAACATGAGAAAGAAGGCAGAAAATAGGGCCCTTGTGTGCAAGTTAAGCTCAATTCTGGCCCATTGCTTCTAATAGTTTTCTGTCTTCCTACATAATATTCTCTACTTTCATCATTTTCCTTTTTTATTGAAAACTAAGAAAAAGTAGTTTTGGACATTTTTCATCCATCTTGGAGTCTTCACTTATACAGTCGCTTTGTTACTTTTCAGTGGTCTCTTTCTGTTCTCTCTAGATATTTCTGGAACCCTTTTGTATTTCTTTCACTCGCCTAGGTAGCATTGTTATATTTGATTTTGCTTTCTTTGCTTCCCTTACTTTACCTCTGCTTTGTTTGCCAGCTAGATTCCATCTAGTCTTTTCAATCTATTCATGTGTTGGTTTTGGGGGGTTTGTTGTGTTGGGTTTTTTTTTTTCCCCCAGGGTGAAATGAATAATGCAAATTACTTTGCTGCCACCTAACAAAAAGAACTATGTAGCTTTAGGTCTAGTTCTTTATTGCTTTACTTGCCTCCCTGCAGTGAGTGGTGTCTTTTGATCGACTTTCATCAGTCTTTGCTTTAGCTTAACAGCTGAATTTAATTGGCTGCAGTACTTTATTAAAACATATCTTGATTTCATAGCTCAAATAACAAAATAGGAAACTAGTTTCTAGTAATCATGTCTCTGTTTTCTCAAGAAAATGGCTTATTTATTTTAGAGTAAGAAAAGGAACTGCATGTTAATGCAGACACAGACAAAAGCTATTCAAATTCTTATGCAGTCTTGTATTTCCATTTTCTTTCAAATACCATAGCTTTAGCTAAGGAAATATATATAAAAGCAAATTCACCATTATAAATAAGGTTCAGTAAATGCTGAATTGCTGTACATCCATTACACAGCACATATGGCACAAATGCCAGATCTGTAAGCAACACTTAGAATTAAAACATCTCAATACATTACATTACTAATATTTTACCCCACAACACTGTCTTTCAACTAAGAAAACCTCAGTGTGCTTTAAGAATAGAAATATAAAGTAGAACCTGGCTCTAAATATTATCATCATTTAGAATTTAATTAATTGATGTAGTAGATGGTGAAGTATCTTACTCACGACCAGGCATCAACCCAAATATATTGTTCTCTTACATGTATTCTACCTCTCCATCTTTGCCAAGACCTATGTCACAGTTTGAAATTCATTCTAGGGCATGAGGATCATTTCATTTAGAGTATTCACTAACTCCTTCCTCTGTCCTTTACCTGTTATATCTGTGTTCCCATCACCAAACTCTTAGCATACTGAAAAATATTAAAATGCCACAGTCAAAACTTTCCAATACCAGTGCATTATTCTGCGATTTCTGAATGGATGTAAAATCCCTTGTGGAAATGTTTACATAGGGGTTGAACTAATGCCATAGAAAACTCCACTCAGGCTACACTAAGGAAATCTTTATTGAAGAGGAAGAGAGAACTGTATCGTTCCTGACTTTGAAGAATAAATAATAGCTCTCTAAAATTACTGGTAGGTGAATACATTGTAAAGATATTTGGATCAATGCTTTGCAATGCAATTTGTTCAGGAACTCTGTTTGGAGTTTTGTTTGCTTGTTTTTAATGAAGGCAGCCAGTGCATGCTCCATAACGTTTTAATTCTGTTTGGAAATGATTCACAGCAATCTTTGGGTTTTTATACTAGACACAGGAATGTATGCAGGTTTATTCCTTTAACAGATCTGTAGTTCTGCAGCATACAATTGAGGCATATTTGTGAGCACATAGCACGTATTGACTTGAACATTAATATCGGAACGAGATCATTTGCAAGTAATGGGGATTTCAGTTCTGAACTGTGATCACCTTCTTTGCTAAGAGAATCCTTCATAGGCTTGACTCTCTGTGTTTGGTGTCACATTCGGGAACGAATGCAAAATACATCACCTGCCCATACAAGCTCGTGCATTGCAGGAACCAATATGTGATTATTAACGTAGTGGAAGTTTAAATTCTTACCATAGCGTAATTGAGATGTTGTGTTTGAGTAAAGTATTTGAGATGTCATATGTATACAGGTAGGGTGTCAGTAAAAGACAAATAAGCTAACGGGGAATGAAACAGACATCGTACAGACAGATATATCAGCCAAGTCAAAAGCTCTTTGGTTCAGTGAAAGCTCCTGGCAACACCATTTAAAACAAATTTTCAAAACATTGTGGAAAAATGTCTTAGCATGCTTTATGGAGGCTGCTGGTTAGTGAGGTATTAGATGTCATTTGATTGATTTCTGTTAAGATTAGGAGCATACCGAGTTGCAAAAGGAAAACAGGAATACATACTAAAATAATTTATACAGGCTGTATACTGAGAGCAGTTGTATTCATAGTAGAAATAAATCTACTCCCCTGTCTGAAACTATCAATTAAAATGGTAGCCATTATTCTTGAAAATAAATATATAGCGAGTTATTCATGACAGGAGAATGTATCATGTATAAGTGGTCAATAAATCATTTTAGGGGAAAAGTGATATGGAAAACGGTGGCACTTAAGTTTTCAATTTTCATTAAAATTGTAACCGCAGCAAACTGTTCACCAGAGGTTCAGTCTCCAACACACAAACCCATGTGAGGACTCCTTGTTGTTCAGAAGTGTCATGGTTTGCAAAAACTTCTACCCCTTTGCCCAATACCTGACTCTGCTGACTTCCAAAACCTGCCAGAGACCCTGCAAAGGGGCAATGCAGGGCTATGCTCTCATATACCATGTACTCACCTCCTGCTTGGTCTTGAAACATATATGGATTTGAATGTGACTCCACAACATGCACCAAAATTTGCCAAGAGGAGCAAGTAAAAGTTTGCTGGTGGAATCAGTGCTATTAGTAAAATAGTTCAACAGGAAAAAGTCTTCTTTTACAGCCTATTTTACTACATATTCTTATTTTCCTTATTACTTTTCTTCTTGCTTTGTCAAAATATGTTCTTAATCTGCCATCAGTACCTAACTGTGCTCCTCTTTAAATCAATAGGCCACCTACTCTTAAGCGATCAGATTCTCATTTTCAAAACAGTTAATTCCAATTGCTTTGCTTTGACAAGATTTCCAACACAGGTTAAATTTAGTGACAGCAAACATACTGGTAACTCTGATCCTGCTAAGCCACCATCTCGGGCATATGCTGTATTTCATATACTATATTATATGTAATACCACGAAAAGGTATTATACCTATAAAACTAGCCCGATGCCTGGGAGACCTGGTTATAGAAAATGCTGCAAATAGGATTAGCACTGTAATGTAGTTACATACCAATTGATCTTCTTGCTCTTCCTCCAAACACGTCCTACGGCAAACAGTCCTTTTCCTTCCCCTGAGTGAAGAGAAGGGCAGGGCCAGAAGACCATTATTTTTTTTTTTCAGTCCTTGGGTCCCATCTTATTGACAGTGCAGAGCAATCCAGAAGCTCAAAGGCTGCATTAAGTGGTGTCAGCTGCAGAGCTCTCTCCTTCCATCTTCGCTTTGGGAGGCACAGGGGAGCTGCACCATCTCCATTTCCTCTGCTGTTAAACATTGCAGAAAGCATTTCTCAACAGGTCTTAAAAATCAGCCACACAGATGAAGACAAAGAAGGTAAGGGGAGGGAGAAGGCAAGAGGACTAACCACCTTCTAGATTTCAGACTGAAACGAAAGACCTGATTTAGTCAGTGAGAGTTTTCAAAAAGGTTGGGCCCTGAATGTACAAGTTAATGGTTTATGGCAGAAAGGGCCATACGGTAGTTCCCTTTTTGGCTAGTTAGCAAGACTTAATTTTTCAAGTACAGCTTAATTTTTTTTGCTGGCCTAATTATTTTTTTTCAGGTTTAAATTTTCTATCTGGCATCAATCATTCCTTAGATTTTCTCTTTCAGATTTTTTTTTTTAAGAGAAGTTTTTTTAGTCTGTGTTTTTTCACCTCTTACAGTGACAATTAAAGTGCTGCTGATAAGTAGAATGGTGTCAGGCTTTACATGCTATAGTGGTAATAGAACATCACAAACTCTCCCATTGTAGTTTACCTACCCTGAAAGCTATTGGTTTTTATTTACAACATACTTATAGCACACTGTCATAAACTTGTTCTGCACTGACCTTCTGGCTCACTGAAACTGGTTTGTTGGAAGAAATTAGACTACCAGTTATGGTAGCACAAGTTCAATCTCTGTGATATTTGTTCAGCTGCTACAGAGGCAAATAAAACTCCAAGTGAATTTGATTTGTGCAGGCTGTATATTGCCATCTAACTGACGGACAGCGTAGCTCTTCTCTAGAACAACTCACATGATCCATCAAGTGTTTCCAAAATACTTCAGCAGGTTACCCCTTCCTAGAAAGAAAGCAAAGCTTCAAGAAAAAAAGGTTTCCCTGACAGTTTGCAAAAGATACACCATCAATGGTTCACAGAGCCACACAAACATAAGTGCTTATACTTCAATATTCTGCATATCCCAAAAGTTTCATATCTATAAACATACGTATATATAAATCTATGTATTTCCATTTCTTTCTCCTGTTTGATAGTACCAGAGAACACACAATCTTTAGTTCATTTGAACACATATAGTATTATAAAGATATACTACTTATCTTTAAAAACCAGCCCAAAAACTCCTGCAATTCAAAAATCACTACAAGTTGTAATGTGTCAATTAATCAGGGCAAAAGTTACTCTAAGTTACTCCAGGTCTTGCTATTTCCCAGCAGTTCCCTGCATTCCCTTCAACAGCAGCCCTTGCAGTTTCAGGTTATGAAAGGCACTATTTTGAAGTATTGATTCTCTTTAAAGTGATCTCATTTTTTTCTGGGAAAAAAAAAAACATGCTTGAAAACGAGGTAAATTGGCATATGCAGCTGTTGCAAAAGAACAGTGTGTTATGGAATAAAGCCAATTCGGCGTGTAAGGGGTTACTGGACTAGTCATGGTGTTTTTGATGGTGGTGTGAAAGGAATGAGAAGGTTGGTACAAAAGAAAATCTCATAAGATGAGGTTGTGTGCTGTCTTCTCCCAGCTGGCCGAGGCTGGAAGGGCCTCGGGTGATTATTACTGAGCAGTTTGAGTTGATTTGTTCTGGTTTAGAGTTTGTGGGTTTGGAAATAAAGCAAGCCCCGAGGAAGGGGATGCAAAGAGAAGATGTATGGTTAGATACTTTATTTTTCCTTGTACGGCCGGTGAGCCTGCACAGTGACTTACAATTAGCAATAAAGTCCAGACAGTCCTTTACAAATCATGAGCTAGGTGAATCCTTTACCATCAGAAGAACTGAATGCCTTTAAAGAAAAAAAAGGTTTCAATGAATGCCTGCTGAAATTCAAATCTCCGTTCATTCCAGCTATGCTTAGGCCTCTTTTAGATTCTATTTCTGTGAACATTCAAGCAAGCAATCATTGCTAGCAGAAACCAAAATTTAACTACGCAGGTTCCATATTCATATCAGATAAGGTATATTTTTCTATGGAATGGGAAACTAATTGAAAGGGCAAGGGGTAGAATGGGAAATGTTCCAGAAAAACCTTATCGGAGCCCTGCAACAGGAGCAACTGAGCACCCACCAAAAGAAATATCATCCATATAAAGAGAAGCATATGAGTAGATATCCTATGTGACGCCAAGGAAACCAAAATACATATACTTTATGTATGCAAATATGTCCTATATATTATACATATCTATACCTATATATAAATCTATATAACCGACATATACATTCTGCACCTCTGCTAATTATTTTAAAGGCGACTGATATACATTTGCTTGTTTGGTTTCTGGAGTTTTGTGTCCTTAAAAAGAGGATTTCAAAATTATTGTGGATTCCCAAAAACCAGTTGCAAATAAAAGCCAATATTAACAACCAATAGTACACATATACAAGCAAGACTGTGAAGGTGATTATAGAGGCCTGTAAAGAAGAATTCAAAAATAGTTCCATATGCAATGCACGTGTTGAATTAGCACCCCCAAAGGCAACTTCACAAACCAGCAAACCAAGCGGTGACTCATTCGAATGTAGAAAACGCCAGAGGAGACACTATGGCTCCTTTGAATACGGTTATTCAAAGGTAGATAAGTCCCGTAACTGCTTGCTACAGAGTGATGCCTATTTGCTTTAGACATTCATCAGGCACTGGTTCTTATTCTCAAAGAACTCAAGCAAAAATAATAAACAATAAGGCAAAGAGACCCTGAGAGCTCGACTCCATTATAACAAAACAAACAAACCAACAAACAGTGGAACATAATAATAAAGCAGCCCACCTTTCTTCACTTCCTCTTCTTCCTAACGCAATGCGGATTATACAATCCAGGTGTCCTATATGCTGTGTGAATACTCATCCCTGGGACCGTGCAGTGTCTCGCTTTCTTTTCCTCCTGTCTAGTAATACGGGCAGCTCTGGGGGCGGCAGCAACGATGAGCTTGTACTCAGCCACAATAGCGTAAGGAATGGCCTCGTGCTTTCTACCATTTTGTCACAAGATATCTCTGCTGAAGAAGCTCAGGCATAGCCCGCTGGATGGGCACTCTATTACCTTCTGATGACAGACGTCTAAAACCAAGACCTCCTTATCTCATACGTGCATGTGTGCACATCAAGCTTGAATGATCAGGAGAGGGAGATCCATTTCCTTCCCACTGCTTCCACACGGGAGGTGTCGCACAGCTGAAAATAGTAGTAATGCTTCAACATAACGGATGACACATCGATTCTGCCGGTACTTTTCCTCAGACTTCTTGGTGCTGGGTAAAGAACAAGGATTGTGCTGGCATTGCGAACTCTTTCTCAAGCAAAAAGAATTGCAGCTGGGTCCTCCATTATCATGCAGAAAGAAGCAGGAGAGGGCTATGATTTGAGATATGCATTCTGGGGCTTGAGTCTGTGAATTTATGAGCACTTTCCCTGCCTGCTAATTCCAGTGGAAGCAGGCAATGCCTCGCGCTCCGCAGGAAGTTGAGCCCTTATTTACACTAATATCAGCTTTTATGTTTTAACATAACATTTATGCCTGTGCAATCACAGAAGAGATTTTCAAACCTGAAATTTTTTGACTGCAGATGAATTACTGTAATTACATCTCACTAAAGCAATGACAAAATACTACTTTCTTAGCTATGAAGAAAAAAAGCTATAAAGAGAAAAGGCTTTTCCATGCCTGAAAATGAATCATACTTGTGAATGCACTCCCTGGACTCAGTTAAATTCTGAAACATCATGCGTGGGCAGTATTTATGACTAGGAAAAAGACAATAAACAGTGTAGATACCCAGTCAACCCTTCCTTTAACCAAGTAAATTGCTAGTCTGGGAACTTACTTCTCTTAACAGGGATGACCTGATGAACACAGTCATTAAGACTTGAGAAAATGCCAGGCGTGCTGCACCTCCTTACTGTATTGCCTCTTTTATTTAAACTGTAAAACTGAAATCACTTGCAAACTCTAATAGCAGCTAAAAGAAATACCTACAGGGTGGGGGTGCTAAGAAGAAAATCATTATTCCTATTTATTGGATTTTCATGTGGCCAAAAACAACTATAGGATTTGAAGGCATATTTGTTGGGGAAGAGAATTTGCTAAAGATAGAAAACATGGTGGGGCTTTTCTCCAAATTCCCTTGCTGATAATTGAATGCTAATGCTTCAGCCCTTCTAATGAAGACAAGTTTACCATGGAATAAAGTCGTCAATGATGAGCAGAAAATAGAGCATTTGTAAATACAATGTAACACAGAATGATAAAGCACATCCAATTTATGCAAAGATGTGCTTGCAGCAGTACGATAAATAATATCCGCATAATCAATTACTGGAAGAAAGACAGAATGAATAAATTGTTCTCTGGCAATTTATGGAAAACAAGCCTAGCACAAAAAGGACAATTTGACTTTAGTGTTTTAACAAGATTGTCTGACGAGCACTAAAACCAAACTTACTAATGATTCAAAGGATGCAATATTTATAACTGTCTATTTTCATGAGCAATAGAAAACTTGAAGTAGGGCAAGAGCAATATTCTTACTTTTTAAGTTAGACGGCAGGATATACAACGTAATAATAGAAAAAAAAAATATATAATTGCTCTTCCCTGTACCCAAGATTATTTATTTTAAAAACACATGCAGATTGAGAGGGGTGGGAGAGAAAGCTAGAGATATCTTTGAAGCTCATCAATAACTAATAATAACAGGATATTATATGTATTTGAGTGCACTATAGTAGATATACATTTAATGGTCGGATGCTACACCCACTGGTCTCAGTGGGAAAGTTTTTCTTGAGCTGGGTGAACCAGCCTTTAAAGAAATTCTGGAACTTCTTTAAAACTGAACTGGGAAAGTGGCAAATTATATCACCGTTCATTTTCAGAGCCATTTACTTCATGATGCTAAATATCTCTACTATGCATGTAGTGGTTCTAGAAAGCTTCAGTCACTATTATACCAAGAAAACTAGAATGAGTGAAAAGCCATTTAATATCCAGATATTGGCCTTGGAAGACAATGTTACTGAACAGAAACAATTCTCCAACCCCCACCCTTCTGCCAATCAATATAAAACAAAAATTAAAATGAAAATATTTGGGAGCCAGCAGTATGTATAATGTTTGCCTGTAAGGATATTTAAATGTTTGTTATAATCTGCGTAAAACAACTAGATAACCAACATAGAAAACATTTAGCAGTTTATGACCTTCAGTCTATGCAGGACATTAAAATTCACATAACCTCCAGATTCACTTGCCATATAAAACATTCGATGACGTTTGTAGCACTACTTGCTCTTTTAGTAAATAAAACACTACTTTTATTTCGGTGTCATTGCAGCCTTATCAAACCCTCTCTCTTCCATTATCTGTGGGAAAGGTACAGCCAGGTTTCAGCAGGCTAAAGTTTGTCATTTGTCTTATTTATGTGACACGGCCCTAATTTCATCAGCTAAGCAGATGAAAAAAGAAAATCAACAGTCAGTAGATATGATGCTGAGTGTGATGTTTGATTGTGACTGAGAAGAGAGCACATGAAATCTACCTCCTTAAAATTTGCTACTGACTTTGGAATTTGGCTGGGCATTTGAACCTACACACGTGACAACATCCCTCGTACTGGGGACTCCATATCAAATTTTCATCTATTGCTGTACAATTTACATGTTTCAAGGTAATCAGACCTTGATTAGCCAAGATCTGATTAATGGAGACACTTGGTTGTTCGGAGGTCTAACATCTCCCCAGAGGTCTCACTTCAGCCCATAAGTCTTCAGGCACTGGTCAGGCTTCACCGCCTCAGTGCATATGGTGTTACTTCTTGAAGTCTTTATGCCTAATTCAGGACATTAAGACTTCACTGCACAGAGATTTATGTGCTGAAGTGTGGACCTCACAAAGACTTACGTACTAAAAACCTGAAAAGCAGTTGCTGCTCTCTTTTCCTTACCCCAGCAGTGGTTATGCACAGAGATGGGGGCTATAAAGCCCCTAAGCACAGACCTCAAAGCAAGCCGAGCAAGCCCCCAATATTAGTCCCCAGAGAACCTTTTCAAAGGGTAAAGAAAGTGGGCCTTGAGGTGCTTGTACACACAGGCCTCGTGCTGGAGAATCTACACCTTACATAAAGTGTGTGCGTGCATGAGAAGGTCAGAGATTTCCTACGGGTTGGAAATGGCCATGATGATGAGTTGAGGTGTGCGCACCTTGTCCTACACACACAGCAGCTCTCTGAAATGGTAGAGCTTCACCCGTCACTGAGAAACAGGTGTGACTAAAATGCACTTGCAATACACTGTAAAAATTCACATTCTGAACATAGTCGACTGAAGTATAAAATCATATAGGTTACTTTCTGAAACCAGATAGCAAGGGATAGTTCATTGTTTCACAATACTGCTTCAGCGCGTAGGGTTTGACTCTGTAATATTGGCAAGAAAAACAGCTTCAGCTTCAATGGAAGTTGACTGGACTCTCCCAAGTGTTGCACTTTTTGTGCAGATGGATACAGCTAAGAAAGTCAAATGGCTTATGCAGAACAAGAGGATTAAGGCCTCAATGAAGCATTGGTAGAATTTCTTTGCTGACTGTCCTCAGAATAAATTCTGCAACGCATTTTCCTTTCCAGTCAACTGTACCGTGTCAGTGGAAGATTCTTCTGCCACATGAGCTACGGAAAGCAGTATGTATTCTCAGATATTTTCAATAACAGATATTGGTAACAGAGAAAGTTACACGTTGTCACAGTTACACGTTGTCAAAGTTACACGTTGTCACAGTGTTCCTCACTGTAGAGGAACAAAGCGAGTCAAACCAGAAAATACCTGATGAATAGATTCACATTGGTGTACCAGAAGAGCATTAAGCATCTTCAGGAAGGTAAATCCTTCATTTCAATTTCACGCTGAAGTAAACTATGGACAGTAACTTCTTGAGAAACTTCTTCTGCCAAGACCCTGCCTAACATGGAAGCATGGAGCAGCCGTTTCTGATGTATCCTTCTCCAAGTGTGGACCTTTGGGGAAATAGAACCTGTGTGTGGAAAGGGGGGAGAAGGCTGGGTTAAAGTAGAGGTGACAGGGATGTGCCATTATCTTACCAGCACTATTCAAAATTTCCCCAGAAGTGAACATAGTCTGAGGCTTCAATGATCTCTGTTGCTATGCTGACTTCTGACTGGAGTTACTTAGTGCTACAAAGCTCGCTTTGCAGGGGGCACACACTCATGTTGCTCCCAGAGAAAAGCTTAAGCTTTGGTCCCCCTAAATCATGCTTGTGGGTGGTTGTAAAAAGCACCACCAAAAAAGGGGGGGGGGGGGGGAACGGGACACGACAACACGACATGAGTTAGGGGACACTGTTTCCATGATGGATTTGCAAAATCCAAACAGGTTTCAGACACCTTGATGTCTGGTGTTTGGTTCATGCAAGAATTAGGATCAAAATCTCCTACTTTGTTGGAGAAAATGCAAAAATAAAAAACTATGCAGATTTCCAGATTTCCCCTCCTTCCCCCAGCAGAGCTACTTGAGCAAAATCTTAAAAGAAATGGTCCAGTTTGAGGACTTACCAGAGTCATTCATTATCCTGGACTTTGAAAGAAAAAGGTGAAAAATAAGCTGTCGTTAGCCACTAAAAATGTTTGCCAGCACTGGTAGATGGGATTTTTTTGTCTAGATAAGGTGTATTTTAAAAATGCTAATAACTTCAAAGCTGACAGCAGATTGCACTAAGACTACAACACGTGAGGAGTGGAAATAGTTCTGACTCTAGTACCTTCACCTATGAAATACCATATGTATGCATTTCGCTGGTTCCTGTGAGCTTCCTTGTGAACAAAACAACCACATGATTACTCAGGAGGAGGAGAAGAGGGGAAAAAAGGGGGGGTAGGGGACATATTTTGTGATGCGCATAAGACAGCATTAGTGTTCTAATAAACTTTTTTTAAAGGTAATATCAAAACATAACAAAGGCATATTAAACATAAGACATGTGAGGGAATAAATGAAAATAAGTGGAGAAGCTAAACATTGATTTCCTTTTATGTAATTCTGGTGGTGAGCTTTATTTCGTTATGTGTTTTGCCTCTAAAAAGATGTGCGACCCAATCATGCACAGACCTCTGCTGCCATAAAGACGCTCCGAAGCTGGCTACCTGTGAAAACTCATGCAAGGCAACTTTAGAGACAGCATTAAAAAAACTATAATCACTCAACAGCCTGCAGTAGCCAGAATAGCATGAGTGTTGATTGATTTTGCTTGCTAACATGATTTCTTGAGATCATGGGTATCTCCTAGCAGTAGTTTGTGAAGTTATTCCCACAATATAAACTGAGAGATCTGATCATCCTAAAATAGAGGCAGCAAAAGTCATGAAGTCCACGACTCATCTTTCAGCTCCAGTTACTGGAATACAATTAGCAGTGGCCTTATTTTAGGGTAGCTTTCTAGGTTCCCTGTCCTGTATGGACAAGCAGCTTGGTAAGAAATGCTCAAAGACATCCTTGAATACCCTTCACCTGAGTTGCCTTGTGTGTTCCTTACCAGCAGCCAAGGATCTGGGCCATTAAGTTCAAAGAATATAACCTACTCAAACTTTTCCATTTAATGTTAATTTATAATTGAAATCTTATGGAATTACAAAAGCTTCACTATCTTTATTAAAAATGAGTACATTTATTACAATCTGAACCTGCAGCAAGGAGATTCTGGGTTGAATATTTCATTAACGTAATTTTTCTTTTTTATTTTAAAAGAAAACTCTTGGGGAAATCCAGGGAAGGCAAGGTCTTTATGCCCCGCTTCAGGAAAGTACCCAAATACTACGAATAGAAAATGATGACTTCAGTGAGACATTGAATGTAGTCTGAGGTAAACTTCCACACAGGTTCCTTGTCAGAGCCTAAACTTGAGAAAGACATCTTTCATAGTTTGAGAAAATGCTGTATAAATATTCCTCTACATACCTTGTCATGTATTCCACTGTAGCATATTCTAGCATCATTTTTTTTTTTTTTTTTAACATTGACCTGCTCACACAAGGGATAACGATGTGATTAGCTACAATTTCTTTTAATTCTCATTTCTTAGGAGGTGATAGGTCTGGTCCATTAGCTCAAGGTTCTTCTCTCTGCTGGAATTTGCATATAGTTAAGAAAAAAAGGTGTAATGTTAATATTGCAGCTAACAAGATACGACAATTTTAAAAACGATTGTTGTGAAAAAATAAAATCTCTGACACTTCAAAGCAGGAATTTTTTCCACAAGAGAAGAATCCATAATGCATGCAGAAAACTGAAGGGATGCTGCGGATGTAGAGCCTGAAAGATTTTGAAGCATTGCTACAGACTGCAGGAACAACTAAGTGCTGTCTGACATGGGGACCAGCGCTGTCAGCTATGCAGTTTTTCTCACCTCTTGGCAATTTTTCTTACTTTATAATTCTGAAAAGCAAATCAGATATATAATTTGACCATCCTGCAGGGAGCTGTGGTTTTAATAAATGGAACAATCCAGAGCTAAAGAAATTTCAGTTAGTATTTGTAGACTTACTCTTTAACATACTGGGAAAAAACCCCAAGGTCTGGAGGGTTTTGGTTATTGGTAAAGCAGAACAGCATATGTTTTCTAGAAAATGAAAACTGAAAGGGAATAAACCCCAATTTCAGCAGTGGAGAGAATGAAAAAGCAGGTGTTAGGGCTGGTACAACCCCAAAAAGCTGTACACAAAAAAGAAAGTTATTTTCAAGAACATCATCTCAGACTAGGTATAAGGAAGAAGGTTTTTTTACAGTGGGGGTGGTGAGACACTGGCCCAGGTTGCCCAGAGAGGTGATGGATGCCTCATCCCTGGAAACATTCAAGGTCAGGTTGGACAGGGCTCTGAGCAACCTGATCTTGTTGAAGATGTCCCTGCTCATTGCAGGGGGACTGCACTAGATGGTCCCTTCCGACTCAAACCATTCTATGATTCTATGATGTCCTCGCTTTTCGGAATGCATGGAGATTTCTCCATAGGCTTGGGTTACGTGACTGAGATTAATTATTTTAGAGAAGGAAACAGCCATTCACAGAGGATCTAGCACAACGCTCATGCTATCTAGTCACTGATGTACAAAAGACGGTGGCACTTCTCATTACACTGGAAAAGTTTTCTGTTTGTACATGTCACTCCCGCACAGTTGGACCTGGTAATAAGCATGGCTCCTACGAGCAACTGCAATATAAATAACAAGAGCATGTGCCTTATTGCAACTCTAAAGACCTAACCACACCCAGAGCTTCTTTTTAACTGGCGCAGTTTTGCTACTTTTAGTGAAGCTTCAGCAATTTAAACCAGCTGAGAATCTGACCCAGCGTCCTGAGTCCTTCCGTTGTGCGAGTAAGATAACTTCTAAAAATTACAGCACCAGAAAATTTGATGGTCTGAAAGTATACCAGTTTTTAATACGATGTTTCTAAAACAATTTGAAAGGACTTCGTTTTTTAAGAAAAACTGGATAAGAGGCATTTTCACATATTCTATATTAAACTAATAATGCTCCCAGAAAGTTAAAAATACTTTTTTCTCACAGTTGCCCTCCTCAAGTTTCTTGTTAGTATAATTCATACACAGAAGCAATGAGGGCTTTGAAAAAGCTCTAGCAGTTTGAAAATAGACAAAACAGACTGAAAGGGGACAACTCGAATACAGAACTTAAAATCATATGTATGTGGCCAGATCCCCACACAGATCCCTTTACAGGACTGTGTTATTTTTTAATATGCCTATTAAGAAATAAGCATTTGTGGAGTTAGGATCAGAACGGGTGGATATACTCACCAATTTCCCACAGCCCCCTCTCTTGCAGTTTTGTATCGCTGTTGTCTGGGGGCTTCTTGTTTATGTAGCGTCCAATCCTTTTGCCCGTCTCCTGTAACCACAATGGATAGCATTGATATTACATCCTAGCCCCTACCTCAGCTGTCTTTAGGCTCTGAAACCTTTGATTTCCCATAACGTCACAAGTAAAAACTGAATTTGCCCCATGAATTTCAATGGTCGCTTAAAACAGTTTTTTCTTTTACTGCTAGGGCTTCCGGGATATTTGCTGTTTGATGTTGAGAAGTATGGACATGTAAAGAAAAGATCAAAGTACACTCCTGGTTAATAAAACTCAGCAAAAGTTACTGCACAAAATTACTGGTAAAATTAGACTTCATCAAAGAATCATGGATGGCTAAGGATCAAGGGGAAACATTAAAAATCAGGGTAGAAATATTTTTTAAAAAGCAGAAGGAAGAAAAAATTGGTTTTAGAAGGGCAGTGGGGAAAGGTGTTACCCATCATTATCTAATTTCATATTTTCATTTCCACCCTGGTTTACAGATAAAGTACTGCAGGGTAGATTAGAAAATCCACAGCTTAATAATACTAGTGGTAGTCAATGAGTATGTCTTCTGAATGAAAAGACACAATATTTACATTTGATATCATAATACTTCAAGTTAGATCAGATTTTAAAATACAGGCAAAATATAATCTTCTTTTCAAGAACAATAGCAGCAAAAACTTCACCAAATAAGACCTTTAGTTATAAACATTTATTTTAAATATCTTATTTATTTTTAATTTAGAAAAAAGGGAAAGAACTACTTTAAAGTAGCCCATTTTTTTTCCTTTTTAAGGAGTTCATTAGACGGGCTATATGTGAGAAAGTAACTCTATGTTCCATATTAGACTACTGCTACTTTTAATCTAGCATTGTCCAATACCATCTGTTTCAAGCATTCATGTAAGAGATATTATTGAAATATTTATATTAACTAATTAAGCAATAACTCATTCCATAGGAAAATTATGTGTCTAACCCTCACATCTGAGACTGTATGCCCTATACGATCAATTTGAAATCATATTTATAATAGTATAAGTTATTGTCAGTTGCCCTGTTATTGCTGAAAATGACCAGTCTTTCCCAACAATATTAACAATATTTTAACAATAATTTCAATTAACAATTAAAGTTAACAATAATAATTAAAGTTAACAATATTTTCTGGCAATGAGTTTCGTGTGTTAACTATGTTGTGTGAGGTGTGGTTCCTCTTACCTATTTCAGTTGCCACTTTTAGTTTGAATGAGTTCTTGCATCAAAAATGAACGAGTGCTTGGGTTACTCTTCCCATACTTGTCTCTACTCTTACAAATCTAGTCTTCTGCTTACAACGAAATATTTTTGTCTGTCTCTCTGCAGTAATACAGAAAGCTACGAATAATTTTTGTCACCCTTTTGTATTCCATCTGGGTAATCCAAATAGGACACAGAATTCAAGGTGAAAACACCGCTGATTTTATAAAACTGTTCTGTTCCACTGTTGACCGACTGTGCTTCCTCCAGTTCTTCACATGAACTGAACTCTACTGGCTTAGCTGCTCCTGGGTGCTGAACAGGTGTTTCATTACACTTGTCCCAAAAGATGTTAATTTTTTCTCTAGATAAGCAAGACACTGACAAGTGGAGTAGATTGCATATGACAGGTGGGAACTTTATTAAACTAGTCCCAAAGGAAAAGCAAAGAGAGGTGAAATAGTGCAGTCCTCCTCTGTAATGATCACAGTGCTATTTAAAGAGTCCGGTCCAGTAAGATTACAGATTTTGCACACAAGTGTAGGATGACGACACTGAGCTTTCTCTGCAGAGTCCCAGAGCAAGGATTCACTGGCTTTAGGAGCCCAGGGATCTTCATCTCTTCAGATGAGGACTGAGAAAGCCAGCGGCATTCACCTGGAGTGAGTGAAATCTAAAGCCTTGCACAGTCCCAGCTTTGCCTCTCAGTGCCTACGCGCCCCAGCTGCTGTGCGGGAGCTGAAAAGAAAAAAAATGTCTTGTCCAGTGAAAAATTCATTTTTTCTGACCCTGGAAAAACCATCCTGTCAGAGTCGAGAAAGTGCTGGAAAACCAGTGTTTCCCTCAGAAAAAGAGAACTATAAGAACAAAGGAGGAATACGGTAACGCCACTAGGTGGAGTAAAAACAAGCTTCCCATTCTTCTGGGGAGCTATGGAAAAGCCAGTTGACGACATCCCTCAAAGACCAACTGTTACTGCTTTGAACTGTGAGCATAGCGCTCCTCTCCCACATTGATTATTCATCGCAGGGAAGATAAAATGAAGGAAAACTTGTGGCAGTCACACAGAGTTAAAGCGCTGTGGGCATTTCCTTGCAAACCCCTTGCCCACAGAATTCCTATTCCTACAGTCTGTCCATCCTGCATTAGTCAAACAAAAGCTGCTACTTTGCCGTGTTAGAAGGGGTAAATATTTCCCAAATTGAGACAGTTAATTTAGATGGCAGAAGCAGAGATGACTATTCTTATTCTTTCATTGCATTTTGAACATTGATTCCAATTGCTATCACTCAATGAAACTCAGAATGATAGTTCTTACTTTGATCTTTCTCCCAGCAGATCATGCAGAGGAATCATCCAATGTTCATGTGTGAATTTGTTATTTTTGATGATTAACATTTAACTACTAAAAAAAAAAAAAAAGGAAAGGTGAGCCGACTCCCTGAAAATTCAGAATGCACCAACCCTCTTTCTGGGAGACATCACTGAGATGAGGCCATCTTTCACTTTCATTATCACTGTTGTGGATTTAAAATATTTTTAGTAAAGTTTGCAGAGCTTCTTGGGATTCGGCTCCCCAGGCACAAGCTATGAAAACAAATTGCTTTCAAGCAATTGAATAACTTCCAATATCAGATTCTATGAGTAGAAATAAACAAACAGAGCTTTGTACCCATTTGTGCTGATTCCCGGGGAAGAATCTTATTCAATGGACATTTGGCAATTTGGATTCCAATCCCCTTTTCTTCCTGGTGTGCAGTGATAGCAAAAGCAGAGTACTTTTAACCAGTTACTCACTAGAAATATTTTAGAAACTGTGTTTTTGAATCTGATACATTTTCAAGCAGCTAACACAGGTGGTATTTAAAGTTCTTCCATACCTCTCCAAACATTTGCTCACCTTGAGATTTTCCTTTCCTCCTTATCATTTAATTATTCTCTTTTTTTTTGTTTTTCCGTGTTCCATTTTGCTTCCTTCTTTTCAGTTTTTTAACATAAAGAACATTTCACGCTCTT
>NW_009649940.1:1809328-1832822 GCF_000708025.1 Charadrius vociferus
CTTTTTTTCTATTATTTTACTCTTTCCTTTTCCTTCCCTATTTCTCCTGCTTTCTTTGATACTCCACTTCTTTCACTCCATCAATCTATTGATTGACAAGCTGATGTATTGCTTTGAAAGGGTTCTCTAAAATAATTTCAGTACCACAAGAACATTCAGATGTACACAAGGCATGTTCATTTTCAATCCATTAAATTGTCATTGGAATACTGAAATTGCCGGAGTGCGGTGACAATACTCCATTTTGCTTCTTCAGAGATTGTAAGTTTGCCAAATAGGCACAAATCATGTATACTAGAGTCATACCCATCAAAATTGCAGTCTGTACTCTGCACTGCTCAAATTAGAGTCTGCTGCCAGCTTGTTTCAAAGAATATACAGGAAAGTACACAGCTGTGGCAGTCTCTAACTAAATGAATAATGCAATATCAACATCTGTAGGATTTTTGAAATGCTAAACGTTCAGATATGAAGTCTCTGCTGAGGACACAGATGGTAATGATGTTGTTCTTGCAGTGGTTCCCACCAGAAACGGACAGAGTTCCATAATCAGACCGGACTGTTAATGCCTGAAACAATACTTTCTTTTAGCAGCACTAGCTCTCAATGTATCGCAGAATGATAAATGCTTGCTTTGTGGGTTGCATTTAATTCCAAGCTTTGTTAAGCTAAAGAAATCCAGTAATGAATATGGACATCTTCAAGCACGAATACAGATGCCAACACCAGCTGATAGCACTCAGCAGGTGAATGTAAACCGACAATCCGGGTTAAGGTAGAATAATTAAAATAAATTTTCCATTCAGTGCAAAAAGCATAAGCAAGTCCTATGTTTACCTCAGCAAAACACAAACAACTAAGCAAACTTTTCCTATATGCTATAATAATTAGATATTATTTTTGCTTTTTTAAAACCCATCAGTATGCCTTGCCTACTGAAAGAATAAAAAGAAATTAAAGTAATCTCTGAATACAAGCAAACAAATATATCTGTTCATCATCCAGCGTTTTAGGGCACCGATGAAAGAGAACACAATGTCTAATAATTTATTCTTTGTCCACTACTTTTTTCCATTAATGAAATTTGTGTTTCAAAGGCATTAAGCAAATACAAAAAAGTACTTTTGCTCAAATTAGATGATGTCCCTGGAGTCAGAAAAAAGCTAAAAGAACTGACTGAAAAGCCAACAGAAAGTTAAGCAGTGCTGAGAGGGAGAGGAATGATAAGAAGCTAATAAGGAAAGGAATGACTATATAAAACAAGCCTCCGAGAGAAGGCATGATGTCACAGATCAGCTCATCTGGACAGTTGTAGTCTGAACACTTGATCCCAGACACAACTTATCTTCTTAGCTGGGATAGGCTCTCCAGAAAGATTGAGGATTATTTCCTTTGTGCATTGACACAGCTGAGACAAGTATATCAGAAATTTTAAAAACTGTGCCCAAACTGAAGACGACTATTTGGAAAGCTTAAAAAACAGGGGGAGAGGTCAAGACGCTAAACGAGAAATTCCAGGAAGCCTATCCAGGCAAAGAAGGAAAAGGATGCATCTTTTTCAACAACGGTTCTTGATTAACCCTATAACATCACTTTACGAATTTCAATAACCCCCTCCTCCTTGTTTCAATTTTTAAGAAAAGATCAGAACTTCATCCAAAAGAAACCTGACATAAACAACAGTTACCTTTCCTATTTAAATGCAGGAAACATGGTCTTGAGAGACAACTACTCACCTCTGCGATGCCTGGAGTTCATAACCAGTAGGTTCTTTAAGCAACCAGCATTGTTTCTCTGGAAGGGATGAAAGATGCTTATTCCTGCAAATGCTCTGCAGCAAAATCTGAAAGGGACAAGGTTTTGCATCAGCCACATTGCTGTCCTCAGGAGCTGCTTAGCAGCTTTGCTGGTCTCATGCTTTCATCGTGCCCAAACTACTTACCTGGTCTTGCACGTCCTGTGAAGATTGGGAGCCACGTGCTTCTGCTAGTTGCTGACAGAGATGTCAGGAAAAGTGGATTCCTATTTTCCTTTTGGGTACTTCTCTTTGAGTGTGGCTCCTTCAAACATTTGAGTTGCTGTCCAGCAGAAGGCTGGCTTGGCTCTGGAACTGGTGTCGCCAGCTAAGCAAAGCCTGCAGACAACTGTGCCTTTATCCCTTCAGCAGAGGAAGAATTTTCCTATTCCTAAAGTCACATTTTGAAAAGGAATAATTGCTATTAGAAACATTTGTGGGGCGAGCAGAAGGAAGTGAAGACAGAAAGAAAGATAGATAAGAGCATCATAAGCACATCCTAAAGTCAAGAAATCCTACAGTGCCCTGGAGCAGAAGACCCTGGGAGACCATCAAATGGGCAGTAGTTCAGTAGTTTAATCGCCTCATAATACCCCAAGGGGTGCAAAACTGTGCACAAAATCCTCAGCTATAGTTTTAAGAGCGAAAAAGTTGCTATAAAAAAGAGCCTCTCAGGTCATACCATTCTTTTCCAGGAAAAAAAAAAAAGTGCACTGTTCTTCCCATAGGAGAAAAAGTAGCATTCACAGCCAAAGAACAGAGGCAGACTGTTAACTCTGGGGTCACAGCAGCTGTTGTAGCCAAGATTAAAACCCAATAAGAGTAGAGAGGCACAACTCAGGACCTCTGTGCTGTAAATTGCAGAAGAACTTCTGCTGCTAAAGCAGCAGATAGGGGGTACAGTGGCCAGATACAGACTGGAAACACACATGCAAAATGTGCACGTAGCACTGGCCAAAAGTAATAAAAAAAGAAGACAAAAAGTTTTGCAAACTTTGGGAAAAAAAAAGGTAGCTCTAGTATTCATATGTTTCTTCACAGAAAAAAAAAAAAAGCTGAACATACACCTTGATGCACGGAACATTAACATTTTGCACATGCAGGAATCTGAGCTTCAAATCAAGCCACAGAGGGCCTCAATGACTTGCCCAAGGTCAAAAAATAAAACCCATGTAAGGCTCTTTGATTGTGATTTGCTTTCTAATGTAGAGAAAGCTCACATGCTGAGGGCACTGAAACATTTTTCAGGCATACAAGAGCTCCATCTAACTAATTTACTATTCATATATACTTTAAAGAATCTGATCCCAGTAGATGTTTGTTCACATCACAAAGCTACCACATATTTTGAAATAATCTGTTATAGTTAGAAGACTCTGTAGAGGAAAGGCCCAGAAACCCAGAAGTGAAATAGAAGACATGTTACAAAGGAGGATCAAAGGATACGCTGACAGATGCGTTCAGGAAGCTGAGACGATGTTTCTGTGCTCAGTGAATAGCTTGAATCCAGGCTATCTCGTGTTAATATTAATACGTAAAGCATTTCTCAAAAACTTAATAATGGCATTAATATGGTAATACAACTGCCGCTCTCTTGTGAAACTTTTACAATTGGTAAGACTTCTGTTTCTTTTTTCCCCTTAGGAAAAACCCTACATCACCTTCCATTGCTCAGTTTCTTAAATAAAAAGGCACTTAAATACTCAGGCACGTTATGGTACCAGCTGTCCTATCTGCTACCATACACTCCAGCCAGGATGGGCCTCGCTTTTTGGTAACACGAGCTTCCTGCAAAAATCCGAACCAAATCCAGAAAAGCCCTTAGATACTCTTGTTTTGAGCTATGTAGTTAACTCCAGTTGAACAGTCACTGAAAAAACAGATTCAAAATTACGCATGTTATGAAATATTTTGCGGATGGTCAGTGCCTCATTGTTGAACCAGTTTCTCTCTGTAGTATGTGTCCTAAAACATGCATATAGTTCATATGTGTTTTCTATTTCCTAAGAACACAGAATCTTGTCTTTCCGCTTTGGCTGTCAGTGGAGCAGACTCTGCTTTCTGCTGCACATTTGCTAGCCAAATAAATGAAATAATACTCTACAGAAGAGAATATAAGTATTTTTCCACGACACCTTGATGCTAAACAGTCTGACAACTGTGATATTCTGACCATTGTGGAACGTCTTTCCCAATATGTATACAGCTACCTATATATCCAAGTATATTTCTATTTCCATAAGCAAAGCACCTCCCTAACTGTGAGGAAGCTGATCTATAACAGACACTGATACTCCAGATTACCAATGCAAAGCCAGAGAACAAACGATCTGTTTGGAAAGATTATGGTTTGTAGATCTAAGATTTTAAGAGTGCTTCGGTATGTTGGAAGAACCTCATAGGGAGAGAACAAAATGCTTTATGAAACCTTAAATTATGTAAAATACTGAGATGTATTATACGAGGCATTTTAAATAAGGGCAGAATAAAGGCTAAATACTTCTGAACTGTCTCAGAAAAATTAATCCTTCTTAATTCATGCACCATTACTAGCCTCTGATATTAAAATGCCTCCTGCCTTTAGGCTGATGTGGTTATAATTATTCACTTGTTTTAATTCATATTTTACGTACTGTATGTATTTTTATGCAGCAGCAATTGTGGTGGCATCCAACAATTAAAAACAAGCATAAATTAATCTCTCATTTACAGGCAACCATCTTCAATTAACGAACTAAAGGACCTTCTACAATTTTTAATTAAAGTTCTGAATAAGCCAATACATCTCATACAAATCTTATGAAATCTGAACTTTTCAAGAGGACCTTTTTAACAACACCTTGGAGGCCATTTTATCCCTACTGCGAAAATAAGAGCCTAAGCTTTTTGTCTCTCTGACTACTTCTGGGTGCCCCAGGACCAGGTAATATCCTCCCAGCACCACTCGAGCAGTAGTTAGTGTATCGATTCTAGCCTCAGAAAAGTTACGTTCCATTTTTTAGCACTGACTCCCTGAACGACCCTGGGAAAGAAAACTGGTATTTTGTACATAATTTCGTTGTCTCACAGAGCTGCTGCAGTGCTAAGTCAGGGACTCAGTTGAAATTGTAAAAGCTTTTCTATAAATGTTATTACAATCGCTAGACAGCATTCTCCTTGACAGGGTTCATCCTCAAACACAGCCCCTGAACTTGGACCCAAAGATGCTATTTTGGGTATAGATCCACAGAACTAAAGAAAATTTTGGGCAAAACCCTCAGGCTTCTTTCTGCAATGGGATGACTATAACAGCACCCTTCATATTTATTAGGCTTTTGCAGCTCCTGAATAAGAAAGAGCATGCAATGACCGTTGTCAGAGAATTGATGATATTGCAGGCTTTTTCTGTTAGCCTCTTACGGCAACGTGATGGCAGCTGAATAGAGAATCTAGGATATATAAATCTCCCAAGTAGTCATGCTCTCGGATGCAGCACAGGAGGCAAAGTTGCCCGCTATAACCCAAACACTACCACAGAATGAATAAGTTGCAGTGGAAAACACTGAATTCAGAGCTCACAGCAAGCACGCCCTTAAGAAGAGAGAAAAATTGCAAAATATATTTCTGACAGATGCGAGTTACATGAAAATCTGCTTCTTTTAAGCCTAATTTTGGACCATATTGGCTTCTCACGAGTCATGCTTCTCATGAGAACAGAAAAGACTGTGGCAAGGATCCAGCCCCCAAGTAGTTGGGTCCTAAACTGACAGAGGTTGAAAAATAACAATCGACATTGCCTTTAACTTAGCACTGAAGACTACTTTTCATGTTATAAGCAAGCTACCTGCTGTAAGGATAGAGACATCATTCTATTAATATTCGATTGGTGAATATTAGATTATCAGTATTTAATGTGAATACTTTTCATGAGTGTGTTGTACTGCATAACCTAGAATGTATTCATAACTTAGTTACAATCGGAATCTGTCACCATAAAAAAGTAATATGTAATACTGCATGGCTATTTAGATTCAAGTATACAGTAGAAAAGTAGCAGTATATAGTACTGATATTTTGAAAAAATAGCAGTAAAACATTCTATTATTTTTAAAGGTCCTTATGGACTTTTCTTTGGCAAAGCTGCTATCTGCCTTTAGCCGTAGAATGATATTTCTGTTGTTACCTTTTGCAGGTTAGGAACATTCATGTTGAAAAGAATGAGAACACTACTCATCAATATTTAGATTTGAAAGCACACAAGGAGGATATTTATATTAAACACCCTCTCAAAGGATACAGGAACACATTTAAAACTTTAGAAATAGAGCTACTATTTGCAAACTTAAGTATAGATTTATCCCATATATCATGAAACATGTAGTCCCTTCTCTAAATTATTAGTAGATATTTAAGTCGGTGATTTACCATCTTTCTTGGGATAGCCAATTAGAATATTTGGGGTATTGAATTTGTACAATACTTTTTGATTTCCTCATACACAATTTCATATATGTGTATGTTTCTATAAAGATGATAATTTTCATACATAAAGGACAAATGTATTCTTTTAATCAGAATGGCCCTATAACTTAAGGGCAAAAATAAATTGCTCAATAAGGAGTCATGTATGTCTCTCTCCAGTGAAATCCTGTATCTCTCTGCCTCATCAAACAGCAACCACCATGTGTAGGCAGAAGACTCCTGGAAATTAAATAAATTGTGCCATGCAGAGGAAATAAAACTAAGCAGTTCCATAGCACAACATAGTGAAATGATGATAAAGCCAGATTTTACAGTGCTTCTATCTGTCATATACTTGTCATATGTCCATTGTCATAAACTTGCATCCTGAATTATATGATACTGCATAAATCGGCTTTTCACTTTAAAAGTTACAGAAAGAGCCTATGCTACTGCAGATTTGAATTTGAAGGGGACATATGCATATGTACTCATACATCCGGTGCTAAAAGAAAGAGATTATATTGCAACCTTAAACACTGAGTAATGTCAGAAATATTTCCATTTAGAATTCCTGACTACATAACAGCATTTAATTCCATTTCCACTTACTTCATTTTCTAGAACCTTTTAAAACCTGACTCCCTGTTATCTTAGCTCATTGTCCTGCTAAACTAAGTTCCCCTAGGTCCCAGACCTGATTTATCTAATCTAAGATACTCTGCCCAATTAATTCTCACTTATTTTGCAGCAGGATTTATTAGCTGAAGCATGATGACACACTGAATGCAATGCCTGGCCAACTTAGAAATCAGGCATAAAAACTTGCGTCTCACTCCAAAAAGCTGCATGGGCACAAGCTTCATTTTCCAAATTCTTGCCACAATTCTTCCCTCTTCCCAGCTCTCCCACTCTTCTCTTTTCTAAGCAGATCTACTTCTTCTTCCTTTCCCATCTATGTCAGGCAGCTTTCCTCTCCCTTTTCAGCCAGGAACAGCCAACATCTTCACGGCAAGACCCAAAGCATGTGGAGGGTAGAAAAGGTCTTCAGGGAACTGCAATGCTGAAAAATAAAGTCTATATTTAGCTGTGTGACCCTGGGCAAATTGGGGCAAATTTTCAATAGATAGCAAAGAGAACAGGCCACATATAGCAGCCCCTCTCTGCCAAACATTGACCATTTATTTGACAGTCATAGTGCATAATTATTTTAAATTCAGACTAACAAATATTTTTCTATGCTAATGAGCAAATAGCTTCAGAATTTTCCAAAATCGTTCAGCTCAAGTAGTTACATCTAGGCAAAACTTGAAGCAACCGAAAACAAGATTCTGAATGGTAAATGTCAAGGAACACAAGTAGGTACTTCTCCTTATCCCATCTCCAAAAAAGTTGACCTTGAAAACCTTCTTACACAGAACAAAAGTAAATCAAACATGTTCTTCATACTTTCTGCAGCTTTTAATTTTTATATGAAGTGAACAATCATTATCCAACACTGAGGGCAGATGTGCCGGGGATGGGCATGCTGTGTAGATTTCTGCACAGTGCTATTTCATGAAGACATCAAACACTTGCCCCAAAGAGAAAAAAGACATCAAACAGTTGTTGCAACTCTCTCAATGGAAGAACAGCAACATTACTGAAAATTTTAGTGATCTATAGTTTATCCTTATTTTATCCTCATGTACTCAGGCAGGTGGACTTTATAAAAGAGGTCTCAAAGCTAAGGTCACACAGGGAGCAATAAAGCAAGTGTTCAAATACTGCTCTGTGCCTGTATTTCAGGCATTACCTATTATTTTACAGGGACAAAAAGAGGACACCAGTTCCTTGGCTGCTCCTTCATGTCAGTGATAACACTTCAAGAAATGGTGTCAGTGCCAGTTGTGATGATAGATTTTGTAATATGGAAGCTGTTTCAGTAGGAGATAGATGTAGGTCATCAACCTGTGACTCACACGAACATTCTCAGAGATGTTAATGCAGGGAGCAAAACCAAACAATTTTCTGAAGGTTTCCGCCATTTTTACAGATATTAGAAGAAGTTTCTACAAAAGGGAAATGCCATCTTGAAAGCTGTCGAACTTATAAAGTTCTCATGCAGCTGAAAAACCCCAATCTTCCCACCGTCACCCAAAAAAAACCCCACTGAAACCACTTTCTAGGAAACTGAATCAAAAGTTAAAAAAGACACATCCACAATTTGAAAGCAGTAAAATTTGATCCTGGGAACAAAACTTGATGTAACAATGTAAACAGAAATCAGAGTGACTCCTAGTAGTTCAATTCAAATTCTAGGCTATTATCTTCATAGTGCCTGAAGGGCCTGAAAATGTTATGAAACGCACCAAAGTTCAAAGGTAAATGTAATCAACAGGTTTTGTACCTCTGGATTTACATACTTACAGTAAAGTTCCCTTTTATAGAAAAAAAAAAAGTATACTTAGACTTGGTATAATATTGTGAAATTAACTACTACAGACACTAGCAACTATCTACTTTCCATCCTGCCTACTACACACCCTGGTTTATCTCTCTTTCTCTCATAAAAACACACTGAAAATTCCTATTCACTACGGTGACATGAAGAGCTTGAATAGAGCATGTGGAACATAGCTGGAGTGAAACACTTATGATAGTGTTGAATAGGACACAATAAAAGCAATTACTAATATTCGTCAGTAGAAAATAATCAAGACCGATGGATGTATTCGAGAAATGTAAGTAATTAAAGCTTTGCTCTTAAAACATCAATGGGATTTTCTTCATCATCCATCCCCATAGCACAAGATGTAGATTCTGTTGACTCTCACTGTAAATTCAGATATTGGAGGATGTTATGTACTACCATTTTAAGTACACAGAGGTTGTGGGGGAGAGTGGCAGGGGAGAAGTACTTTTTCAGTACAAGAGTACATTGGAACCTGATATCTTTCCTGGATTCTATCTTAATTTCGTGCATAATGAGATGAATAGAAAGCTATCATTTCATTTCAATGGACAAGTGATCAGACCCCAGATACCATTGCTGTAGTGAACTTCATACTGAATTTCAATGAAGGAAGCTTTCACAGGCCGATGTTAGATATTGTTCTGGAAATTGGTTGGGGACAAGTTACTCGCACAGCAATGTGGCAACATTTTCCCCATGGAAGGAAAAAAAACATATTATCACTTAAATTACAAACTTGATATCTCCAGCAGCATAAGGCACAAGCAATCCAAGGTAACTCTTCCATCTTGGCCTCCTCTGTGCTAATGTTATCAGGATTTCTAGATGGTTCTTTTTTCTTTATCTTTAAATGAAGTAGGTACAAGATGCTGTGTTAAGTCTTATATGTGGGACTTGATCTTGTAAAAAGCTGGAAGTCCTGAACCAAACTAGAGCCAAAGAGTTCAAAATGCATTCTTATTGAAAACTTCTATGTAGCAGAATTTTAATGTCTCAAATAGTTGGTCTTCCCGTCATTGTTCTGCAGGAGTCATTGTTTTAAGATTATGAAGGATGTTAAACAGAATTATGCATTAATTTTTTTCTAAGGCTTTTGATAAGATGGCTTTCTTCACAGGAGTTATTGGCTAGAACTTGGTGGAGTATGTTAGGTTTATGAGATGTGTTACTGACTCCAGCAGGAAGGGTTGGACAGGAATCCTTAAGAACAAACCCTGTAGATGAGGGTTTGTAGAGGCATGTTCATCAAGTCTAAGTCTTTTTTCATTCTTTAACAAAAACTCAACATCTAATAAAGAAAACTACATTTCATTGAAGCATAGGATGAAGTTCCTCCTTTTTGCCTGCTGATCGCTCTCATGCAAGAGCGGTAAACACTATCTAGAGGCTGAAATTGCATACCTGGACCACCTATGAGATGTATCTTTGAGTCCTAAATAAGGCCCGGGTGTTTTTGGAGGTATGTTCTGTGTAGTGATCAGGCAGTACTGATACTTTCAAACACTGTTAATCTTTCTGCTGGGAAATGAAAGCTTAAGACCACAGTTTGGGCTCCACAGTATACCCAGGATTTTAACATGAAAAACAGCAGCTGTTTTTTCCTATTATGACTTCCCAGTTGGCAGATTTTCTGCTCAGAGGGCCTACCACCTGGGCTTATGCCAACAGAAGTAGGAACAGTTGGATCTAGTCTGTGATTAACAGAATAAATTCCCCTTCCTACAGATAAAAAAAGTCTAGGTTTTACCAAAAGGGATATGCCACAGAAAAGTGATGACAAAGCCAGGTTCTCACACTCCGGTGCACTGAGGAGGTGACTCTTTCAGCAGAGGAGTCCACCCTGCCGATGGTACACAGAGCGCCCAGCACCAGCATCCCCCCAAGGCTGCTCTCAGCAGTCCGAGCAGTAACTGTCTGCAGCTCTGGGCTCCTCCTCCAATTCCTGCTCCGGGCACTCATCCCCCCAAGCCTAGTCTCTTAAAAACATAAGCAACCTTCACTCTCATTGAGACACATCTGCAGCACATTCCTCAGAAAAACTTCAGCTGTATGTACCGCATGACAATGGGATTGCATTGTCTGTAAAAAAAAAATAGAAATCACGTCTTACTGTTCTTCAGGTAAACCATATTTGAGTAAAGCCTTACATTTTGCTGTCACAAGCTTTGCTGTTCTGCTGATGACTACTCACATAAAGCAATCATTTCTTTCCTGAACAAAGTAAAACCATAGTTGCAAAACTCAGAAAACATGATTGCATACAATTACGTAGTTTTCCCTAGTTTGGTTCACGATAAGGATTGCCCGGCTGCTTCCACTTCATCCCAAGGAGGAGCGCAGGTGTCCATTATAGTTCCTGGACAGAGTTCATTCTCATTTTCCTTTGAAAGGAGAGGAGGAAATGGGTGCATGTTATGATCACCTTGCTATTTCAAATGTTCACTGTGCATATCCAATTGGTATCTGTATCGTCTGTAGGTTTGTTCTGATTTTGTTTCCTTTGGTTACTGTAATCACAAATTGCCCTGTTTCAGGCAGGCACGATACATTCAGAGAAGAGAAATCTCCTACCTCCAGGAAATGATCTAGATCAGGAACCAGGTGCAGGCTGTTAGAGAGCCTGGAAAACAATGATTTCTTTCCCCTAAGTACATGGGCATCTTGGAAAGATGCACCACCTTCTACAGATTAGGTACCTGCATAAAGCTGTGAGATTACTGCTGCATTTTTCCCTTTTCTGTGTGCCTCGCTACACAGGCCATAGACTTTAAAATTTAGGGAGCGTTGATTCATACGCTTCAGCTATAGGCACCACTTCTATTTTTTATGAAAGATTAAGGACAAACCTCTAGCATAAATGTCTGTGTTCTTCTCTGCCTCAGCTTAGTTGTATCTATTCAGAAATACATACTCGTTACTAGTGCTACAGTACTGTCTCTCTCATGCCTGTGACAAAATTGATCTGGGCTGTAAATCAACAGTGCTGAACTCCTGTGAAATTCTCGTCCATGGTATATTCTGCATTACATCCATGCGTGCAACTGCTACAGTTGTCTCTGAAACTTCTCCCAAAGTTTACCTTAGGTGTTACCTTCCCCACCTCATTTAACAAAAAAGACAAACAACCAAAAAACCCACAACCAAACACAATCCCACCCTGAACCCTCAACACATATTCAGGGCTTCACTTTGGTGACAGATTCTGCATTTTGGGCCATTGTCAGTCACAAGAAAACATTTCTTTAGCTACTACAAGCACTAATGCTTATTAAAGACCAGAGCCAACTCCCACGGAAGCCATCGGGATACTTTCAAGTAACTTCCTTGTGGTTCAAATCGAGCCACGAAACACCTATATTACTAAAGATACCTCATGTTTCCAGTGAGGACTTTCTGCTGTTTCTATATGAAGTATTTATAAGAAAATATTGAACTGTATTTCACAGTGACTCAGTAAATAGCTCATGTCACGCTCAGTGCTTTTGGGCAGCAATTAAAGATTTAAGGCATTCAACAAAAATGCCATTGCTTAATTAAAACCAATAAAAATCTTTCCACATTAAAATATTTGCCTGTTGCCACTCAGACTTTGTTCTAGGTGTACTATAGGATTTTTCTAGCTAATCTTACTTAAAGCAAGCAGTAAGCTATTTTTCCCTGGATGAAAGCTTTAAAAAAATCATATTGCCTTAATCTTCACACTGTTAAGAATTTTAATGTGTATTTATTCTTCAAACGTGCAGTCCCATATGCATTATTTAATTTCATTAGAGATAATGGGCAAATTGATACTTTCATACCGCTTGGGTTTCTTTGTTGGAATTGTGGAGCTATAATCTGGTTATCATCAGACAGAGCATTACAGACTGCGTCGGCCTCTACGACTGGCTCTCGGGTCCCTCTCCAACAGTGCCTTGGTCTAGAAAACATGTGTATACTCTTAGTACCTCTGAAACTGCAAAAACTGAACTCCCTCCTCCCTTCCCCCCCATGCCAGTGGTTTGATGAATAACAGTGACTGTTTAGTTTTCCTTCCAGAAGGCTCAGTTTCATCACACGCTCAGCAACCACACCACCAGTGAAGCACAAAAGGCATAACAACACGAAGAGAAATCCAGAATCCACTTGTATTGCCCTGCTTAGAAACATGAAGTGGCATCCTGTCATGACCCAAGTTCAAAGGAACTAACTGGTGTCTTCAAGACCCTCCAATGATGTATTCTAGGGAGAGAAAGTATTCTTGGAAAAGAGCAAGATTTGGAAGACTAGTCTAGATGACCCAATGGAAAAAAGATCACATTAACCTTAATTTATAAGTTTGAAAGGCTATCCCTTTGCTTTCTAATTCCTGGTTTTGGAGATATGGATCCAAAATTAGAAGGACAAACTGCGTTTGTCTTTTTTCCTGGATGAACAGTACTTAGCCCTATTCTGAGGTAAGAAGCAGCAAGGGAAAATGACAATTTTACAAAATAAAACTTTGTAAAATCACCTCAGTGTACCAATATATTTTCACAAAACAGATGGTTCATAATGTAGGTTTTTTTCACCAACGTGATTACATCATGAAGTATTCCTCTAGCATAGATACTTGAGCTAGTTCTGTTTGGGCGATCTCCAGCACTGGCATCAATATAACCATTCCAGTAAAACACTTTGTTCAACTCCGCTGAATCCAAGTTGAATTCTTTCTCGATGTTTAAATATTCTATCACTGATTTCTTTTTCTCCATTACTTTTATTTTCACGTTCGAAGAAGTTTAAGTATTTAGTACATTAAGGTTTTTGTTTTGCAGAATTGCGATGGCAAATTCAATCATATCATGAATTTTCAGGTGTTATGTATCCTGTATTTTAATTTCAGCTAATAAAAGATGAAAGGATTATTAGTACCAAATATTTTGGCTAACCCTAGAATACTGTATTTCATTTTCCACTTTAAATGCCGGTGTGTAGATTTTCATTAATTTCTGTCTTTGCTTCTTAGCATCCTAATTTCCTCATAGGCTTCACGTGTTTGATATCTTTAAGAATTCTTTGATCTGTTCTGAACCTTAAAATATTTGGTCTTTTTTGATTTGATGTAATCACTTTTGGTGGGTTCTTTTGATGTCTCCATTGTATTTTACTGGTTTGCCATATCTCTTTATTTTTTCTTTCCAAGACCCCTCTTTGTTCAGAGACAGACATTACCTTCCTGATGTTATTTTCTTGGTATGTTCATCTATAAGAAGTTTGCATTCTTTCTTTTTAATTTGAGGGGCTTTTAGGCCGGTTCTTAATAGTTACCTTCATTCTACGACAACCTTGACTGCTAAACACAATGAAAACGTGTCCTCTTGTATTTGGTGGCTGTACTACTGCTGCTTCTCAAGATCACTCCTACCTTAATAAAGGTTAAATAAAGGATAGCATCTTCTTAGAATAGTGGAACAAGAACCACTTGAAAATTTAATACAATGTCTCTCTGCTTTTTTTGTATTGTGCTATTGACTGGTTGATATATAGCTAGCTGAAGTCTTTTATGTTTTGCCAATTTTTTCTGCCTCTTAAATTCTAACTTGGAACTATGCAGTGTACTTCAGCTTTAAGAATCTGAAGGAAAATACCTTGCAGAGTACTGATGGCAGCAAGTTGGCCATCCAATTTATTTGTATGCTGCAAACTGCATATTCAGACCAAAAATTCAGTGGTATGGTACTTTTCTATCAGAATTTTAGTTATAGATAGTGGTATGTAACCTTTCCAGAACAGTACGATTCCCTGATTCATCTGGTCTTTCTCTTGTAGCTTATAATATTTTTGATAGTTACCAGGGACTGTCTGTAGGAGACGAAGGAAAGGATGGATTTTTTGGTTTGTTTTTTTGTTTGTTTGGTTGGGGGGTTGTTTGTTTGTTTGTTTTTCAATGTTCATAGTACATCAAAAGTGTCACCCAGTCTAAAACCAGGTAACAGAGATAACTCAAACAGAGAGTCCAGAAGTTGTCTATGCCTTCAAGTTCATTGCAGAGTAGACTGTGGTTATTTCAATGCAGGCCTTGCTCTAACGTAGTGATATATAGCATCATTACTCTTATTAGATACATAGATTACATTCTTCTATGACACTAGGAATTATATAAAGGAAAGAAATCCCAAGCTGATTTATTCATATAGCATTAAGGTTGGTTCTTATGAGCAGCTCAGAAGGGATTTAGGACAACACAGAATCTATAATCATTCACAGTTCATAATACACTGGAACTATTTTCATTCTCACTGAAAGTCCTATAACAGAGGCAACCATATCAATTCTTGGGACTTGATTATTAAGCGTCTCCCTATAGTTGGTGTGAGCTCCTGGAATCAAATGACTGGATGAGAATTCCAGCTTTCACTTTAAGGAAATTGTCGGCTTTTATCCCTCATGATTGTTGACAACAGCTAGAAATTAAGACACCCTGATCTCATAAATGGAAATTAAAATAAGACCTAACAAGAATTAAAAATTTTAAATGTGTTTTTTCAAGCCAATTGCACTTTTAGGAGACACTGAAGAAATGTATGGCAATAAAATATTTCAGGACACATAAAAAAGTATAATGCACTTTTGCCTCACCTTTTGCTGCAAGTCAAGGTCAATGCACATTCCCAGTGTTGTACGCTGTAGAAGTTCATCTTCTAGCACCTGTCATCCATGATTCCCCAGTAGTCCATGGCACAACACAGACACCTTCCTTTCCCCAAGCAAAGCCAGAATTTGCAGAAGGGTTGTCACACTCTGATTTTATCCCTAAGAAAGAGAAATGACATTTCTTTTGTGGCATTCTTTTGAAGAACAAATAAATTACAAATAAATAAATAAAATTTGAGTGCTATTTTGAGTAAACTATTTGTGCCCTCTTCAGGACTGCAGATTCACATAACCACTCCCTCGTATCTCGTTGAATATTAGTTTTATCATGAAAGAAATAATAAAAATGACATTGCAACTCCGTGCCTTGCTCAAAGTGAGTGAAGTTGGTACAAATGCTTTGACAATATCTGTATGTGCCTTCTTTCCATATAAAAAGAATTTTCATATTATATACGTCAGCCAGCCAACCCTCACTTATAATTGCAAGGTCTTTATTGCCATTTTAAAGGCAAGATCTGTGAAATAAAGAATATGGTTGAAGTTGTGCTGAACTTTCACAACAGTGGGTAAAATCGAAGGTTTCAAGGTTTAATTCTTTGTGTGACTGTATCTCAGCATTATCTTAAGTAATATTGAGAAAGGTTAACTACCGTATTAGTGCTGATTTTTAGAAAAACGTCGTTCGGGGGAAGCTGAATAGAGGGGAGTAACATCAAGATGAAATTACCAACAAAGAAATCGTTCTTTCAGTGAAGTAAGCCCCACAGACATAGTAATGTAATTTCTTGTTAATGAATGCATTAATAGAACTTTGCCACAGAAGAACCCTCTGAATTTTAAACTATCATAGATCTTTGTTCAAACTGTGTATGACAAAAACATTTTATATCAATTATATATTTCATTTGCACAGTTGGATGAAATAATGATAGATTCCAAGTTTATTTCCCAGTACCTCAGAAACAGTGATTAAAAGAATTAAAACTCTTTCCACAGCATAAAAATTCACCAGTGCAATGTCATTTACAGATCCATCAGGAGGATCTCACTGATGGGGAAGGGGGAGATCCAAGGTTTGAGCGAGAGAGAAATTACACAGCTAGTGTCTGAACCACGGAATATTCTTTCCCTCCCTTCTTGCTCACGTACCCAAGAGTTTAGTGTGGAAGATGAACTAAAGAGGTTTCTGTTAGTCCTCCTGCATTGCCACGAAGCGAAGAGCAACCCAGGCTCACACTGCAAGGCAGCCCCCAGCCCCATGCACTAATTTCTGCATTAGCAAGAGGCTTACCTTCCACAGACCCGAAGGTTATACAGGTTACTTGCCAAGAGCCCAAGGGCCACATCCAATTTGCATATAAACTATAGGCATTTATTACAAGTGCATAGAACCATATTTGGTATGCAGATGGAAAATAATTTATAGTGGTTCAAGTTCATTAGCAACACCAGCCAGCAGTTCTGCTGTGTTGTCCCCATCCTTCAGCTGCAGGAAGAGGGCAGCTGGAGCCCACATTATATGACTCAGCAGGTCTCATCTGGCCCTTGGGCTGCACATTACATGCCCCCGCTCTACTGTTTGATGTGCCGAACAATCTCCGATTTCCAACTGGGGATGTAAACTGATAATGAGATTGCTTTAATGCTCTAAGTCTCAGTAGCATTATCACAAAGGCCATTTTCTGGCTTTTGCAGTTGCCTGAAAGGGAAAGGGAAATTAACAGTAGAGGTGAAAACAAAATTGTTGTATAAGTTACAAGACAAACACGAGCTGCTGATGCAGGAGAAGGTGTAAACTGGTTACAGTCAAGTAGCAATTTTGTTTTCTTCTGATACATGCCACATGGAGTATTTATTTAAAATGCTGTTCAGGTGGACGAGCTCAAAGGAAGTTGCATCATATTTCCACCAGAGTCCTGGGAACAGCAGATAAACACTGCAAATACCTTACAAACATTAAAATAGCATAGTAGGACATGCGACCATTTTGTGTACAATCACAGCATGCCAAGAGATCTGCATTACATCAGCAACCAAACCAATGATCTGTTAAACACAACATTAAACAATCTACTAGCACTTCTGTTTCCAGGTGTTATGACAGTCCATAATTACTTCCCTAATTCTGACTTCACGTTTGGGCTACAGCATAGTTTCTAGTTGTCAGACATCATGTAATTGTAATTTAAAATTTGCTAAAGAAGTATAGTCTTGAGAAACCACAAACAGCAGGGGCCAAATTTTAATAAGTAGCTCTGTTAATGTCACTTCAGCGACACGATTCCCACTATTTTAATCACAGGGGGTCCTTAACATGCCTTCAGGGACACACAGTTAAAGCCAAGAAAAATGTCACAGTTATTAACTGACTACAAAGAAAGAAAAGTAAGGAAGTTGTTTAAGCATTGATAGAAAATTACTCTCTTAATTAGAGTATTAGAAGATTGTTATGCTTCTCTCTTCAGTGGCGAGTGGTAATGACGTATATATTTATACCAGGGTAAACATAAAAGACACTGACCTTTAATAAAATTAGCTGGTAATTCTCTTGCAACAGCCCTGAACTCCCGAGACTGGCCTGTGCTGTCCTGCGAGGCTGGTCCCACTATGTGTCCCCTCTGTTCATTCCTGCCCTGCTCCACATCACGCCTATGACACGTGGGGGACAGATCACAGACCCCTTCCTCAAGCTACGTGCGCCCCTATCCAGTGACATCCAGCAAAGCACTGGCAGAGGGCTGAGCTTCCCTGCACACAGAGCTATGTCGTGTGCAGGGAGGCAGCACGATGCACAGCTGTGCTAAATGGATGTGCTGGGAGGTCTCCAGGTGGGTTCAATGGGGGAGTTAAAAGGTATATTCCACAAACTCCAATGTGTTTTCAGCTCAATTAGGGCCTTATGCAATGACTGAGAAAAAAAATTAAGAAAAGGAAACTCAAGTCTTAAATCTCTCCTGTCCCAACAGCCAACATGTCCAGTTGTGCAACCCTCAAATTCTTTTACTGCCAGAATGGCTCTTTGACCTTTCACCTGCTGAGACGGTGCACAGCTGCAGTAACGGGGCACACATTGCGGAGAACTTAGTTTAGTCAAATTGAGTTTGATGAAGGGGTTCTTTCAAAAGTGAGATTGTCTTGTGTCTGTACTTGGTGTCCTGTGGCAGTCTCTCCAGCACAACACTGCTATTCCAAGCCCTTTCCCTCCTGATGGAAGTAAGAAATGTGGAGCAGCCAGCTCTCTAAGCCTGTCCAGTGAATCTCAGAATGGACACGAGTGTGAAATTCATGCTGATAAAACACAGTGTGGGACATGACAGACGAAATCAAATCTACCCCTACGCCAGTTAGTAAAGCAGACGCACCGAGTGAGCTTCACTTCTCCCAACTCACAAAGGATGAATGAAATGACTTGACAAAACTGTACTGAAAGGGAGAACAAAGTAGAAACAGGAAGATAAACAGAGCAATAGATTCTCTCTCATTTTTTTAATAGTTCTATTAAGAACAAACCTAGTAGTCATGTCACAAAATGGGGACCATTATGTAGCTCAATATGGAGAAATACAGTCACCTGTGCAAACCAACTAAACGTGCCTCAGATTGAGCAGCTGCCCTAATCCGATGCAAAAGCTTGCAGCCCTTTGGGGAGGAAATACTGAAAAATGGAGCTCATTGTACCCATACAATTTAATTTTCACTGATCTCTGAGTAATGTCTAAACCTAATACTTATTACTTTACTCTGGGAATGGAATTTGGTCTCTGTTACTAGCAATCAAATCAATCCAATCCATTATTCTCCACACAAAGTATAACGATATTTTAAAGTCTTTCTGCTGTTTTCTTGGGGAAGCAACTGTTAAGAGCACTTGCTGCCTTCCAACCTCCCCTTGCAGTATCAACTCGCAAACTGTGGTTATCAAACCACAGGACTCTTGCCTATCCAGCTAGGTAGCAAGGCTATCCAGTATCATGCCCATCATCTGCTTCAGTGAGCCACTTCTTGCTTCACTAGCTACTCCATTAGCCGTTCCAGTCTCTCCCATCTGTAGCGGGGCTAAAGACAGAGTCCATATTGCCTAAGGAAATTTCTGAAACAAATTTTCCTGTACTTTTCACATCCAGTATTTTGACACCCACAGGTTGCAAAATCTTGCACTGGAGGAGAGAAGGGTCATTGCTTAGCCCCAGGCACACTTATTTTGCCTAAGCTTCATAACTTATTAATAACATGACATCCTCTGGTTTATAATAGCCTTGTTGTTTTGTTTGTTTCAGAAATGCCCCGCATATGATCAAACTTAAAATGAAAACGAAACACATTTTGGGCGTGCCCATTTGCCCTCCACATTTATTCCCCTTCTCTGCGTGCGCAATCCTCCCCTCTGAGCTGCTGTCAGTCTGGAGCGCTCCAGGAGGAGCCACTCTTTTCTTTTAAGCTTCCTATTGCACCTAGGAGTGCCACCGTATGCAGAACGGCATTTACGTGGAAGGGAATGCAAGGCTCAGAAAGCTAAAGAGACCTCAAGGGGGAACTCCCTGTGTAAACCTGCAGTTAGGAAAGTTCCTGGGAGACATGATCTGCGGATTAGAGCCTTCAAACATAAGCCTGTGGATTCCCAAGAGTATTTGCTAATCTCTGGGCACATTATCAAAACTAATCCTTCTTTTTGTCTCTGCCAAAATTAAAAGTGAACGCACGTTAAATTCTTTCAATAAATGAACGAGGGTTTCTGGCTTTATGAGATGTTGGCTTTGGATCCCAGCTGGATGGAGTCACCTTCCAGCAGTCCAAAGGGTAGACTAAAAGAAGGATGGGTTTTGAGCTACATCAGAGTGCTTACTGCTGCCATCGGCTGGCTGTAGGTGTGTCTCTGCTCAGCTTATTCTGAACTCGCTCTCTCACATGTCTCCGTACAATATCAAAGGGAGTGGATCCCACAGCAGGATCTGTAAGATGCTGCAGTGCTTATCTGTGAGTAACCTAGAGCCTTCTTCAGCCTGGCTCTTTGCTTATTACAAGCAGGTGCTATCCATTTCAAGACTCTTGTTTGTTGCTTGTCTTTGGACCAAATTCTTGCAAACCTCAGTAATTTGGGCTTTATTTTCAGTGTGCAAATAAAGACGTCTATGAAATTTTATGTGATTATACCAATCGTGATTTCCAAAGCCTCTCAAAAATTAAAATAATGGTAGAAAATGACAGGAAAATGAAATTTCCAACTGCTGTCTATGTAAAAACATACGGGATATTATGGAAACACAATCAGTTTTCATATCTCAGGCTCCTTCTTTTATGTCAGAAAGTGGAAAAAATTATCTAGGATGTCTTTTAGTAACAAAAGCAACAGGTGCTAAATTTTCTAAATTTTATAAATATGAAAACAGTTGTGACTACCTCTAAATTTCAGTAAAAGTATAGGCAAGTTTTGACTTAACATTATAATAAAATATCACCATAATGAGAAAATATAATAAATAATTACTTATTTCTACATCAGTACAGAAATTTCTTACCTACAGGAATTTAGAAAACATCCTTATGCTTAACAGTCCATCCAAAGTAGAAGTGCACAGAAAGATTCTGCAAAACTAACATATACCGTGGGAATAGAGTAATCTCTTAAATATTTTCCACTACTTTTGGTCAACTACGCTGTGAAACTTTGAGGCAACAAAGTTTATCCTTTGGAAGACTGTCCTAGACTAAATAGATCTTGCAAAGCAAGGATTCAGAAGAAAGAAAGGTATAGATCTGAACATACTAATCAGTGAAATTAAATAAAGTCACAAGGAATATTACCTTAGGAGCGTGTAGAGAGGAAATGGAGTCCATGTGAACTTCCCTGCAAGGAAGGGCTCAGACAATTACACTGATTTAGGAGTTACAGTAATGTACTGTAAAATCATACACAAGAATGAAATTTATGCAGCTCCTGAAGGAGAGCAACTACTGTTAAATGAAGTACACGAGAAGAATTTCTGAACAATCTATTTCCTTTCCTAAGTCCTCAGGGACAAGTTTTGCTCCTGGCCTCTGTGAGCACTGGTTACCTGAATGATGTAGATCCATGCTTTTTCGTTGCCTAAACAGGTACGATGTACTGGGCAACATGCTTCCAATAATCAGTTAGGCTTAGTTTTGCAGAATCTTTCTGTGCACTTCTACTTTGGATGGACTGGGGCAGATTCAGTAATGCTGATCTGCTTATTCCTCATGAACTGTATACAATATTTGCACTGTTTGTGATTGAAAATACAGACATGCCATTCTTTTACTCTTGTCATTCAGCATGATCTCAGGTAAGTAAATCAAATGCTCTCAGAAAAGATTTTATAAGGAATTTATTCCCATTTTAGTTGCCTTCTTCTGAGAAGGGCGTTACCAGCCACAACAGTAAAGGAAGTGAACTGAGTAAGAGTTTTCGACCACTAGGGTTATACATGATTTTAGGATGTACTGATCAACTCCTTGGCCAGCCTAGGCAAATCCTCTAATTTACTTGTGGTTTGTGGTTGTTTTTTTTAGTGGTGCATTTTGTGGATTTTTTTAATCTCACAGCTCACAAGTTAGCTGTGGGCTAGGAGGTTTGGGGGAGGGGGAGGATTTTTTATCCATTTTGCACTGAGTGAGAAAGAGAAGGACAACGAGCCAGCATTTATTTGAATTCCTTATATCAAGGATCGTATATACAAACATAATTCATAACTGTCATTCTATCAAAAGCAGAAAATCTGATTACTAGTTGTTTAATTAATGTAATGGGTAGACAGGACAGTATCAGGCTAAGTAAACAAGCTGCTAATATTAATGGGACTGTGTTTTGAAAGTGAAATGTACTTCTGATCTACTGGTGACTTTCGTTATTCTAAGAATAATGATGGCATATTTAAAAAGATTCTTCTGTGTGCAATTTTGCTTTGCTTTCTTTATATAATTTTCCTTACAAGTTCATCTAAATTATTATTTAAGTATTTATATGGTGCTCACCTTTGTGGAAGAGAGTATCTTACAATCTAAGGCTGCATACTATCGAATCACATCTTAACTGCATACATCATCCAGGAAATTTCAGCATCTTCTTCAGCTTTCTGCAACACAAATTTATTCAGGTGGAATTTAATTAAACTGAACAAATTAAAGCTGACTACTGACTCATTTCAAAGCATTAGAGCAGAGAAGTAGACAGTGACACTGGAACAATTTGCAACCATCTAGGACATTGTCATCTCTCAGTAGCCCTCAATTAGCCATTAATAATTTTGTGAATTTTAAATTTAACTTGCACTGTGTAACAACTAATTTGAGAAGAAAAGAGACTGGTTAAGCTATGCATTTCAACAAGTCTCTCAAAATGTGAAAACACCAAAGTATATACTTTTTGACCATTACAAGCAACTGTTGTATTGGCGCACTTATTATATATATCTTTGCTTTATTAGCTTTTCCTTCATCTGCTCAGATCATGACTGAGCATAAACTGTGCTGACCTGCTGTCTATATCCAGATTATACAAACTGATGCTACAGCTAAATGAGCACTTTGTACACACATTTGTGTACTTATCAAATTGTGATTACAGGAATTGCAGAGACAAAACAGGTATTCAAAAAATCCTTGCTTCTCGGTTTTGTTTTTAATGTATATGTTGACTGTCTTTACCAGTCTGATGTAACTCAACGGAAGCCTGCAGCACGCGGTTGTAAAAGGCCAGTACAAAGGCCGTAGGCTCACTCACTCTATGCGCTCAGACTGGCACACACGCTGCTGGCTTCAGTATCTGAGCGGTATTTGCCCCTCATCAACGCTCTGCTTCAGCCTCTTACTTGTATAGGACCACCTCACAACCCCATGGCATTAACAGCTACGTGAAAAACATGTCTGACAACGTTTAACATAAGCTGTGCTAAAAAGCCTCCAGTGAGGAAAGTTCCACAACCTCCACGAGTAACGCATTCCGGTGCTTAACTCTCCTCACGCTAGAAAGTTTTTCTGACTATCTAAACTGATCTCCCTTGGTGCAATTTCAGGCCATTCCTTCTTCATATGCCAGTAGATGTGAAAAACAACTAATTCCTCTAGATCTTGAAATGATCTACAAATTTGAAAAGTGTTACTGTGTCTCTCTTTTACTCTCCTTTAGAAAAACCAACCCTAGCTCTGGAAGTCTTTCCTCCTAGATGGTG
>NW_009649940.1:1832885-1846371 GCF_000708025.1 Charadrius vociferus
CTGGAACTGCTCAGCTCTGCACTGGACCTGATTTTTAGAAGCTGTGCAATTTCCAAGGTAGCCCACAAAAGGTAAAATAATAGACTTACAAGATTGGATGCCCAGAAACCTTGCTTCATAAAAATTAAAGTTAAAACAGCTTGGGCTCTGACGCATGGTAGGGTCTCTAGATACCACCAAAACACAGGAACTGCATTAACTCTGTAGTAACTGAAGCCTAGTGCATTAAACATGCCACATTTTCCCAGAAAAACAGCCCTGATATTGTATGTTCCCATAAGTTTAAGCATTTAACCATATTCAAAATAAAATCTGTCTCTAAAATAAGCATTTGGAAAGCAGAAGGAAAACACAAATTACTGTGATTGCTAAAACAAGTGAAAAATAATGGATGAAACTAAAAATGAGCATCAAATAGCACAGAACATTTCAACAGAGTAAAATGGTGCTCAGAAAATGTTCACAACATTTAAATAGCTGAAGATGATTTTCCCTTTACTGAAAAAAGCCATGTATAGAAACGATTGCAGGAAGAAAAACTGGTAAGCAAATTTACAATCGAAATCACAGTGGAAGAAAAGAATAAGAGTTAGCAGTTTCAAAAAATATAGGCAAAAGGAAATGTTCTGATCTACTTTTAAATATCAGGAGCACTTAACTGACAAGGCAGATAATACACAAATGATTCCCCACATTAAGTTTTTCCTACATACTAACAGAGCCATCTTCAGTGTGCTTTTATAACCTCATGTGCAAAACCACAGAAGCTGTCCATACAAATACGCAAGAGAAGCACAGACCTCAGTGTTTTACATGGTGGAGATTTGTGGAACTGCTGTACGTGCTGAGAGAGTTGGGGTTATTCAGCCTGGAGAACAGAAGGCTCCCGGGAGACCTTATAGCGGCCTTTCAGTACTTAAAAGGGTGCTTATAAGAAAGACGGGGATAAACTTTTTAGTAGGGTATGTTGCGATAGAAGGGGTAACGGTTTTAAACTAAAAGAGGGTAGATTTAGGCTAGATATAAGGAAGAAATATTTTACACTCAGGGTGTTGAAAGAGTGGCCCAGGTTGCCCAGAGAGGCATCCTGTTTCCCATCCCGGGAAACATTCAAGGCCAGGTTGGAAGGGGCTCTGAGCAACCTGATCTAGTGGAAGATGTCCATACTCATTGCAGGGGGGTTGGACTAGATGACCTTTAAAGGTCATTCCAACCCAAACTATTCTATGATTCTATGTGTAGTCCTATACTTCAAAAAGCTGAGAGATACTCATTACATAAAGAAAAGCCTAGGGCTACCCAGATAAACTGTAAACCAGGTTATTTTGTTTCAGTCGCAATTAACTATGCAGAAGAAGCCAAATGAGGATAGACTTGAAGAGCAGGGCTGTATGCAGAACATTCCCTGTACTTTGATGACTGGAAGTTAATAGAGCTATCGCTCTCTTTTGCATGAATAATATTTGTTACCTACTTAGTTCTATTAGATTTATGAATTGTTCATGAGCAAAGTCTCATTGTCTTTAATACATTTGCTACATGTAAGCTCCCCTGGAACAGTTTAGAAAACTAATTTTCAGGCTATTTTTGGTGAAATGTTTAGTTGATGTGTTCTCAGATTTGGACAGTGGGTGATTGCTGCCCTGTTTCAATTTTCACATTGGCTGACAACCTTCTTGCAAATAAAAACAAATCCTCCTCCCCATGCCCCCTCCCCAGCATGTCCAGGAGGAATTCTTAGGTGCATAATTGATCCATCTCAAATAATTAAAACATCTGAGACTTGTGAACATTTGTACAATTAACCAGAAGACGCTAGAAGGCTCATGACTAATGATTAGTAGCCCACTATGGAGCATAACTATTCAAAATTTGTCACCTGTCCTCAGAAATATACTTCTATTTATGAACCTGATTTAAAACCTTCATTTATTTTTGAACCAGCTGTGGACACTAGGAAACTATTTTTACTACTACACTGAAGTGCAAAAAATAGACAGTGCAGATGCTACGGGTTTGGTGTTTGGCTAGGATAAATCAACAGATTTTATACAAATCTGTACTCCCTTTGACAACTGCAGAGTTTTGGCCAAAGATACTGAACAGACAGTTAATAGATCTTTTTGAAGCCATTAAGAAGTTAATTAGTCAGGGTCTCCACCTCTTTACTTTTGATACTAATTACGTAAAGGCATATAAAAGTGATATTCCAACTTTTTCAAATTATCACTAAGGAGGAAAAGGGCAGACTGATCACTGAATAGACATAGGAAGAGTTAATACACTAGATCGCTTGATTTGATGACTGGGTCAGAGATCAGTGCACACGAATACTTTGTGAATGAAGCATACAAATGGAATTATTTACTAACAGAAGAGTGGATTAATGCAATCAATAAGCATAGAAGAGATTTAAGAGTTAAAATATTGGCAAATGTTCATCCCTCAAGACTGCAGAGATTATGAAAATACAAGCTGTGCAAAAACTATGAAGCTAAACGGTTGAGCCCCTTCCTAGATTCTACAAATGTCAGTTTGCAACTGTGCATTCTTTGTCAGAAATCTATAATGTATTATATAGTGGAAAGCATACTTAAATAAAGTTAAACAATGTGCAAATAGTAGAATTCTGCATTTACATGGCACTATGAAACTTTTTTGGTCTGAAATGTTTAAAATTTAAAGTCCTAGTCTGACAAACATCTCACAGAGCTTGTTACCAGGTATCTTCCCAGCACAGTTAATTGGGCTACACAGAATAAACGATGCCGGGTTGTAAGTATTTGCAGGATCATCCTTAAAAGTGACAATACGACAGGTTTGGAATTCAATGTTAAATGTTACCTAACCAAATACTGAAAAAAAAAATCGTAATAAATCATTAAAAGTAAAGGAGGACTAGTTGGTACTATTCCAGATAAATTATATTTGACATAAAAATAAAATATTAACTTGAGCCATTCAGCATGGTAAAAGTGACTAAGTACAAAAATAACAATCAAGGCAGTCATTCAGGGTCCAAACCCAAAAGAATTTAAATTTAATTCTTTCATTATTCTAGTAAAGGCTGTATTGTCATTTGGACTGTTCAAGGTGTCTAGCATTTTTCCCATTAAATGCTGTGTCTACTGTTCAGCACCCAGAAAGATTTTATTGTTGTTTTTTTTCTTTCCAATAATGTCTCCAGATGTCTGCCTGCCTGCACTTTCCACACGTCAGATTAGGAATTCTTTCCTGGCATTATACACATTAACGTCCTTGGAAGATAAATAGATTTGTTAAAGTGTCCTTACAAGGTGATACAGTTTAGTATTTAATCAGTTATTCCCCAAAGGTTAAACATGAGAAAAGACATCACAAAAGCACTGACGGGTAATACTTTCACTTGGCCATTGAAAAATTCATATTTATCTACATATTTTCAAAATCTACTACCATCTACATACAGGTTTTTTTGGAAGACAAATACTTTTTTTAGTAGACCATCCTAGAAAAATTTAGAGTGATACAGCCAAGCTATTATTTTCCCCATGTTATTAGATACGACACTTAACGTTGTTATAGCCTTTGGAGATTAGCAAGGAAATAATTTCTCCGTTTTTAGTTTGTTAACAAGGCTATTTATCTTTTCCTGTTGAAGACTATGTGTTGTTATTTACCTTGCTCTCCCCACACGTGACAGGTTAGTTTTGTAGTTTGTGTGATCTTCCCTACAATGGTAGAAAGAAAAAAAATGGAAAGTGTAAGTGCAATTACACAAAAATTGGTTGACAAGACCCTCCAGTAGGTAAGATGCTTCTAACATTTCTAAGAATGACTACATTTCAAGTACCTGGTGTTCTCTTACTGTTCGTGAAAGCTGTAACTCTGACAACCTGGAAAAACGAAATCTTTCTTCTTTAGAACAAGTGTGACTGTAGTACAAGATTTCCCAACTTTACATCCCAACAGTTTCCCCTTTTTCAAAGGATCACTTCTACAGGAGTGCAAAAGTTGTAAATTCTTGTGGCATGATTTCCTAGGATGCCACTGCCAGCTGCAGTGCGAAGTGGCATACTCGGCTAGCTGGAGAGTCATCGCATTGGTTTTGAGAGGTAGAGTGTATGTCTCAAGATCTTCAGGAGCTGGAAAAATGGTTAAGGACACTGTAGAGATTATTTCAGCTTGAAATATATCTACTTTAGATCTTATTTCTCCACCTCTTTTGCAGGCTCAATGGAAAAAAAAAAAACAAAAAAAACCCAAACCTGCTGAAGAAGAAAATTGATTATTTTGAATTTCCAACACTGAGCAGCTATTCCCAGCTGCTGAGCACTCCAAAAGTTGACAACGCTCACATGCAAGAGGGAGGAATACATTGGCAGCTCCTCATCAGTTGGCAGCAAAACTGCCACCCTTCCACATCTATCTCGGAGGTGAAAGAGTGACTGACACAATCCCCTGAAAGATATTAGCTTATAAATGATCAATAAAAGTCTCTGTTTTGGTGATGCTTTCTTGCTGCTGCTGTCAACAGCTACGAGGATTGCAAGCTTCTTTTGTCTATATATTTTATTGATGGATAAGATAACCCAAACATATACACTTCCATTGTTCAATAGGATCAATATCACTTTAATGTTGCTTTAGCACTGATTTAATGTTGTTTTATTTTTAGAGTTTCTACTGAGGAGAAAAATCTCTAACTAGCTATAAATTCTGGGCCCTTAACATAACACAGCTGCCATTTTCATAACAGCAAATCCAGAGCAGGAAATTTGGCTGAATTTATTTTTTTTTTTTATCAAATATTGCATGATCTCAGGATAGTATCAGGTTAGGCCTATAAAAGAGAAAATAACATTTATATTAAAAAGAAGCTACTATGCACTGATTTCATCGACATCTCTGTCACTGATTCTTTTTGTGACTTTAGACAATTTACTCTCTTTTTTACTTTGGTTTTCTATTGTGAAATGAGTTCTTAACAACATTCAGTTATTGGTTATTGTAGGACTTTGGGAAAAGGGGGCTGGAAAATGATTTGTGTTTATCAAATAAACAAGATAGGCTTGCATTTTTATACATTTAAATGACTAACAATTCCCTGTGCTCTTTACAAAGAACCAAGGGAAAAAAAGGTCTTCTGATGTTCAGTCCTTTCAAAAGTATATTCAACAGTGTCCATAGTATATTTAATTGAGTAAATCACTAATCGGGAGTATTTATAAAAAGCACATAATTGCAGTAGAAACCTTTCATTGGGTGTTTTTCCATTTTTCAGGTAAATCTCTGAATTTATTCACTCCTCTGTAATTAAAACTCTTCTGTTTATCTGGTCATACCTTCAGCCTCAATAACTTTTCAGTTGACCATACAAGGTGTGATGAGGTACCAGGTTTGTTTGTTTCAATTTTATGGCCTACAAAGCAAAATTTCACAGGCCCTGCTAACTAACGTTTTGAAAAAAAGGAAGAGAAGGAAATGAAAGAGCATTTCTTTTCTGAAAACATCTGCTAACTTTGGTTATACTGACCCGAGTCTACGTCTAGAGTGCGGGGCAGACCTGCAGTCCTACTCCATAATCATCCAAACACAACACAGCTCTGTTCCAGGTTTGTACTCCTGGTTTTCTTCTAAAGGAATATACAGTATAAAACCGGAAAAGGAGTCTAAAATTTGCTTTGTATAGACATGGACACAGACTGGGCATGCATTTATTGCTTGGAGTTAGGTGTCTTCAAAGCTCACAGACAAGAATGTGTACTGGTAAATAGAACTATTGCATTTCACATTTTATCATTTCCCTGCTCTCTGATTCAACAGCATTTGAAAACTTACTAATATAATAAGTGTGCTCTAATTAAATGTTCACAAGAACTTGTCCCATTGTCCACCCAGAGGTTTACTAGCAGTGTGAGTGAGATGCTTGGAAATCACGAGCAATCCGTTCATTTTCAGGGGGTAGATAACCTAGTTGGTACCACTGAAGCAGAATATTCAAACAAGGGAAAAGTGCACAATTGAAAGAGGAAAAGGTCTGTTAAGGTTGGTTTATGCTACTTCTGCCTAGTGTACCTACAAAAGAAAGCGCTACTAAGTGCAGGGAGAAGAGTCACTGCAAAACCAAGTTCTTTCTCTGATATTCACATTTTTTCAGATATGCCAGTGCAAATGCTTCAAGGGATACAACTAAGCAAGAGCAAGCCACGGTAAAGACACAAGGCAGGCCCCAACCTGTGATTATAAACACCGTTTTACAAGCAGGCAGAAATATCATCATGTTCTTTTCTGGAGCAGACAGCACCTGTGTCCCTATAGATATAACTGAAAGAGGACTGTACAATTCTGTATCTCATTGACTGCAAACAGACTAACGTGATGCTGTCATACACTATGCTGTCCAGAAAGTACATCATAAAGCACAAGTTTCAGAAAGTACACCTGCAGCAAGTTCAAAGTGGTGTAAAATCTAATAGTGACTCAGCTACACACAAGCAATATTAAAATCAACAGGAGTTTCAACACCATTTGGGATTACAGCCGTAAGTCAAACAGCTGAGGTCCCTCATATTGTCACAAACCTGCAGCTAAATTACACTACCAATTTATCTACAATAATTTGTGTTCATTATACCACGGTATCTTTTGCTTTTCCTAATGGCAATATTCACGCTGTTATCCAATACTTTATATACCATCAGAACAAAGTGACTACTTTCCCTTTATGCAAGACGTACCCTTTAGACATCATTTGTCAAAAAGGTAGAGTAACATTAGATATCTACAAAAAATGCTAAATTTACCTTGCACTGTATCTCCGCTTCCAGATTCTCTGTCTTCTATACTTCCAAGTTCTTTAGGGTAAATGCATAGCAGGCTTAATTCTGCAATTTCTTGAGAAATATATTAGTTTGGATCTCTTCCTTCTCTGGCATTCTGTCAGCGAGGTATGGCAAGATAAGGAAAAAAATATATTGCAATTAATACAGAACTTTTTGATGACTATGACCTCAAAATTTTAAAAAGCAGTGGCTTGATTGCCAAGCAATAGCAGTTGAGATTTTTACGAGGAAAAAGTTCCAGTTCATTAACGAGTAATATAAAGAAGTAACCAGCATCTTTTACTGAATGGAAAGCAGTGAGTTTCAAATATCTCTTAATTATACATTTATCTGTGTTTTCACATTATTATATATCATGCAAACATTATAACATAACAACCTAGAACCCATGTATTTAAGCTCTACCTAGACAGAAGTTGGAGGACATAGGAAAGACAAATGAACCTTTCCTTTTCCTTGCTGCTCCTGCCAGTCTGGAGCCACGGGCTGGATCTAATGCCCAGCGCCTCCCAGGCTGCTGCACAAGCACAGAATGTGGACTGATGGATCCAAATTTTCCTGTGGTAAACCCACATCCCCTGTATATCGCCGGCATGCTGTCAAAATTACCTTTCCTACTGCTCTGCAGAAGTGCGGATACTATTGCTATAGCTGTTGGCAATTGTGCAGACAGTCCTTTGCTTTGCATCCCACAGTTCTGAGAGGAGCTCAACCTTGTCTGTGTTTGTATTTTTGAATGATATTTTAAATGCCGGAAATACAAATACACAGCACAGCAAGGCTTGCATTCGCACTGGTTCCAACATCCCTACTCGACAGCAGGTTCAAATAGCAAAGTAAGAAGTTTCTCTGAGCAAATTCAGTCTTTGCTGAATTCTCCTTTTTCTTCCTTCCAGAAGCTCATAAAATAAATATAATAATGAACGGTGAGAACTAAACAAAAGCAAAAACTTATTTCAGAATTATTAGAGGACAGGAAAGTAGACATTCAACATGGAATAAAGTAGACATTCAAAGCTCCTTGTGCTGTGAAGCCAAACCCTGCAAATGCTTGCTTCACAAATACATCTGATCGTGGGGATAGACATATCCACCATAGACACATAGCTTTTGGAGCTGGTTCCTGCGTCTCTTGTCTCTTAAGCCTCTCCAATACAGGTCATGCAGGGAAAGTGGATGTCAAGGAGGAGTTTTATTTTCATCTGCTCTTGCCTGGCATAGAGTCCAACAGAGACAATATGTCACCAGCTTAGGTTTGAGGAGCTCTTTGGCTATACCATTTCTGCCTGTGAGTGATTTGGACTATTAGACAGGGTTAGGAAGCTGTAACTCACTTTCCTCCAGCCGTAGGATGAAATGTTACTTTGGGATGGTGATTTACATTGAGATTAATCACAATCATGGCTGTGGCAAACTGTTACCCTGTTTTGTTCTAGTGGTTTCATTGTACTGCACATATTAAGTCAAAGACGATTGAGTTTGTATTCTTGGTATTGCTTGAAAATAACCATACGGCCGCTATTACACGTTGGCTGCCCGAGTTAACTGATTATATGGTTATTTAACGTAGCTAGGTGGTAAGCCTTATGTCATTCTAATGATTCAATTGTTACAGTCCTAAATAAAAGTGGACAATTTGGATCAGGAGCCTGAACATCTGACAAGCTGTGTGCTGTCTAGATCCAAAGTTGTGGTTTAGCATGCTCTATGTACGTGGGCAGCTGCACCATTTAGCTGTAGATCCAGGCTTGGGCTGGAACACCCCAGGCTGGTTTGAACACTTCCTTCCACAGTCTGGCGGGTTTCAGCATGATGGTTTTCAGTTAGGCCCATTTTTAACAAAAGCAAATGCAAATGAGAAGCTACCCAGAAATAGCACTGCATATCAATTTTCTACATCAATTTATAATGCAATGGAAACAGATGGTACATTCAGGCACCGTCAGGGAAAGCCATTTGGGTTTTGGTGACTATTCCTTTTTTATTTTTGATGGTATATTTATTCTGCCTATTTCCATTCCTGAGTTGTTTCAACACCTGTATAAAATAGGATACCACTGTAAGTGAGAGCTATGTAAACTAATCTTGGTAACATATGCAGCTTTCTCAGTCCTGAAGCAATTTCTCTGACCAATGGTGTAAGTTGTAAAGAATACCACTTTTTGATGGCAATCAACACCATTCACTTGCTTTCTACTTGCAGAAAGAGGGAATAATTTAACAGGGATACTGAGAAGCCATTTCCAAAACCATGAAAGGTTTCTTCTATTTTTAGGAGGCATGTTTGGTGTTAAAGACGAGTCAACAGATCATTTATTTTGATATCGTATTCCACACGGTATTTGTATTCTACGTTTTCTACTGTATTTACAAAAAAAGGCCAGTATGGTCATGTAAATTCAGGACACAGCTCAGAAAAAAAGATTAATTCAGATAAGGCTTGGGGCAACACACAGCTTATACAATTTACTGCCACCATTTTCACTGAATCTTCACTGATTAATTCAGCTGCATCAAAACAGTGGCAATTGGTTTTTTTTTTAATGGAGGAGCATGGTCAAGGTTGCTGGGTTCTACATTGATATTGTATAGTTCTGAAGTAACCCCTTCGAGTGTCTACAGCCAGTCAGAAATTCTCCAGTTAAATGTTTGCATCAGAAATTGTTCATTCATTAAGAGATTCGATCACTAAATTCCACCAAATATCTCATGCCCAGAACAGAATTTATGGTCACGCTGAACAAAAGCAATGCAGAAGTCCCAGCTGTCTATTGTTAGTGCACAAAGAAGCTGATTTAATTTTGAGGACTGAACCTCATTTTTCCATTTTCCAGTGTCCCCCACTCACCGTTCTCTCTCACACTCTTCAAGTCTTATTCTACCTTGCATTTAGTAATTCTTCCTGGAGCAAATACTTGAATCCCAATCTCAGTAAAATAACATCATTGCCGAGCTAGAAAGTATTTCATCTGCTTGGTCTTCTTTTTTCTACCCCGAAGCCCACGTTATTGAATCTTTAAGTTCAGAAAATTCTCTCAGAACAATAAAACAATTTTCCTTCAAGTAAAGTTTCTCTTTGGGCAATACAGGCAAATAAATATGCATCATCTTGAGCTGTTGAGTGCGCACCTAATACCGACACTAACAGTACAAGATTCTGAATACCCTCTCCTCCGTACAGCAAACATCCACACTGGATAAACAGATACAAGCCATTTATCATAAACCAGTTTCCCTGTATCCATCAAAGGTAAATTAAGACTAATGTAAGTTTTGCAACAATTCTCACACCAGCTCAGACACGTAATAGCTTTGGTAACTCAGACAAGGGGTCACTGGGTTGTGAATGACATCCTGAAAGGTAAATCCTGACAACTGGGGGTGGCAAAAGGAAAAAAAAAAAGGAGAAAAAAAAGAGAAAAAAAGGAAGAGCTCATGTTCGGTGCTCTGTAAAGAAGGGAAGAAAAATGACTGTCAGTTCAATATAGCATGTGAAAGGGGGAAAAGATCTAAATTAACTGAAACAGTGTAGTTGCAAAAAGGATCAAGAAGTGTTCTTCTGTGGGATGTAAAGCAAATTATTTAAATTTTATATGACTCGGTTTTCCCATTTTGTAAAATGGGAACTATACATTCTTGTTTTGTTTTTCCTATGTGAAGTCTTCACAGCGGGGTCTGTGGAACCTGGCACTGTCAGACCAGATCTACAGTATTAATCAATGAACCTTATTTATTTTGTATTTATGATGGCATGGTCTTCCGGATTAGTGCTGTTGGTAATACCACTGAATTTATTAGCAAAACATTTCAATCGGCTTACTGTTGAGAGTCAGTATAGACAGCTTCTTAGCAGCAGCGTGAGGGCATGAAATCTCACCGGATGTACTAGCCGCAGAACCAGCGTGCGACCTTTCGCTGCACAACCACTGTTTGAGACAAAAAGAGACAAGTACATAGTATTTACTTCCCAGTGAAGGACATGATTAAAATTAGATTTACATTGCGAAGCAAATTAGCACATTATGTTAATGCCATATATCAGAAAATGGATGCCTGTAAAAAAAAAAAATCTTTGTTTACATACTGTAATCTATTTACCTGATATTTACAGATAAATAAAATAGACACAGATCAGGCATAAATCGATGCAAATCATATGTTTATGTTCATCAATTGAACCTTATTTTTCATGAATTTGTTGATAACCTATTATTTCAATAATGAAAAACAAGTAAAAACTTCCCTCAAAAGAGCAAATTCTTTTTCTATTTACTATGCAAATAGAAGCAAACTGCATTTTCCATTTCTAATTAAATCTCTACCTGTTCCTCAATCAGGTAAATTGCTATTAGATTCTTGCTAAGTTATTTTTGGGACTATTTTGAACAGAACTATTTTGGTTGCTATAATTAAGACTTCTAAAATTAATATTTAAATTTTATAATTGCTGGACTATGGCATCCTGAGAAATAATAATTACCTGTCTGATTGCAGAGCTGAAGTGAGCTGTTATGTGCATTTGACTCTCTTTAATCTTGCAGCCTGTATCCCTGTTCACTTGAACAATGTTATTAAGTTCTGAAGCTGATTACATGGGTTGGTTTGTGAGTCTGACAGCCAGCCCTTCAGGCATCTAAAAATAATCTTCTGTTTCTTTTGTTAAGGGGAAAAAAAGCCTGCCTGTACCACTTTAAGCAACCGGAGCTAGACCTTAGAGCGAAAGCCCAGCCTGGTCCAACCAATTCAAAAACCTCACATCAAACCTAACGTTCTTCTTTGGTGCTAAAGGCAAGGAACAGAAAATTCTTGATCTCACCAGCTGAACGTTGAGCTGAGATGGATGTCAGTATCTCATCAAGTCTGTCTGCAGTTCCTGTCTTGAGGTCTGAGACTCTCTAGGCTTTGATAACAGCAGGGAATCTGAAGCAGGGAACACAAGAAATCATTAAAGTAATTGCTCAAAAATAGCAAATAACTCCATCACAGGTTATTATCTGCAGTGAGGTTATGTTTGTGAATGGGAGAGAGAGTTCAGTGTGCATATACAACCCAGAATGACGACATTCCTAGAAAACAAGATGAACAACAAATTACTTGAAGGATGAAATACTCTGAGAGAGCTCAGTTCAAGACAGAGAGTAGGTGTCCATTACCTTTCATGCCTCTGTTTAAAGGTCTTCAAGAAAAGACTGGACTTCTTTGGATGCATTAAGGGACTGATGTTGCAATTTTGCGTCCTTTTTTTTCTTCCTCTCCTTGGAAATCATGTTCTAAGTTAAATGTTTTGATTTCTTTATGTTCACCCAAACAAGAAGAGCATCTCAATCTAAAGAACAGTAGAAAAGGCAGACAGAGGAAAGAACAACTTCCAGTATGGCATGAAAAGAAAAAATGAACCACTTCAAGAGTCTGGTTTTCAAAAATAAAAGTCTGCCCTCACCCTCTCTAATGTGAAGCAACCTAAATAACATTTGTTTGTAAAAAGCTGATTAAGACTCAGTGGAGAAAGATTGCTTCTCCTACAGTGATTGAGTTAATGCAAGACTTGAATTGCACTCTAGAATCTTCTCTCTATTGATTATACAAGAACCTAGGACAACTACACTCTTAATTAGGATCCTCAATTAAGTACTTAAAATTTGGTGGGATCAATGCCAACCAGTGCAATTACCCTCACTTTTTTTTTTGTACAAATAGAGTGCTACATCACGTCTTTTATGTCCTGGGAGACTCATCACCAAAGGTACAGTTCTTGAACTGAAAACAAATGTTTTCTTTACCACTTTATGTGTTGTCCTGATTCAGGGACCTTTTGGGGAGCTAAAATGGTCGCTGCAATACTATTCTTCTTTCCCTTCCGCTGAAGGATGTGCCCCTGTACCTCCTGTATAAAACCACAGTGATACAGAATGCAAGGAGACAGACTCACCTTCAATTCCAAAATTAACACAACTAGGCAAGCACACTTCCAAAAAGTCCCCAGTGCATCTGCTCATGTCCTCCCCTCACCTTCAGTAAAAGAACTATAGTCTCCTCCTACATTAGTCTTTTTGTTGCCCTATAATTTCAATTGCTTAACAGTATTTTTACCATAGCTTTCATAGAAGATGGGGATAGGAACTGAAGAGTCATTAGGTTCCCTACCATGTACCTGTAGAATTTCACAAATTTTCATTTCGTTTTGCTTCTGATTGCCCTTCTTATTTCCTATACTTACATTAGAAGCCTAAGAATATACCATGTACTAGCTATTACTTTACATGTTGCTGCAATCATTGCATAGTAATTCCATACATGACTGATTAGGCATCAAGCATCAATTTGAACTATAGCTCATCAATTTTTAGAGAACATTTAAAAAGAAAACAGAGTTCAGCCAAGTAGTCCTTGTTTTATGTGATTTAACTTGTCATTAAGAGAGGTTATGATATTTTCATCTTAATTATCATAATTTGAAAATTCATTTTTCAAATCAGAATAGTATTGCAGAATGGATTTCATGGATTTATTATTCCAAAATCATGCACTACTTACAATAATTAACAACTGTGTGTAATTATGGGTGCATAGGGGTTTCGCTGCTTAATGCAAAGTGCCCCGTTGAAAGTCAAGGTACTTCAGTGGGGGAAGGACACAAAATGTCACAGGATATGCTGAACTGA
>NW_009649940.1:1846407-1864085 GCF_000708025.1 Charadrius vociferus
TTTTTTTTACTGTCTTTAAAAACTGCTTATCTATTTTGGGAACCACAATGAAACATATATAGATATAAATATATAGCTGTATTTATTTGAAGTGTAATAATTATACTCAGTAGAATGGATGCGGCGGGATTATTTTACTGACAGTCTGTGTTATGTAGTCTGGTTATTACTGAGAAAATAATAACACTCTGATCTGTGTGTGTGGTGGGGTGGTTCTGGTAATCACATTCTGCTATTTTCTGAATCAGAAATTAGAAGCATCCATAATATTTACATAAGACAAAGCACATCGTGAACTAATGACTTTTTCAATTTGAGAAAAAGGAGATTATTCTGAAAGTGATCACAAAATTGCCTTTTATTTTATTCCCAAGTAGAATATCTTTCTTGCTCTAAATGTAGCAGTAGTGGCAATCAGAATGGACAATGAGTTTGAAGTAAAGTATTTCCTTCAAATAAAATTCGAAAAATCAGTCAGCTAACATTCAATTTTCCTCTGAATTAGGAAATAACTGTTGTCAAAGTTATAAATTATTCATAAATGGAGTTATCTCTGATCTTGAAGTGTTCTTGGTTTTTAGTGGTCATCTTTGGCTAATGTCAAGAATTCAGACCTATATAGATTCACCTTTCCTAGCATGAGAACCTCCATTCATATGCACATCTGCTCATCTTTCTTTCCAAAATAGTAGCGATGCAACAACAGAATATTTAGAAACATTTTTTTCTTATAGAAAAGGATGTTTTTTTCTCAATTGACAGCTTGAAGACTGCACACTTGTGTGTGTGCGGGCTCACGTGTGTTCACACGCATGTACATTACCCGCATACGTATTTCTAACTCTAAAAATGGAGTTGAGATTTCATCTTTCTAAGTTTGTGTTCAATAAACAGAAACGAAGTCTTTTATAGTCAGGAATCAATGATCATTTGGAACCATTCAAGCTGTACTTTTAAATCCTGATTAGTGAGAATAGCTACACTCCCAATGAACAAAATTGTGATTGTATTAAGCAGAACTGACAAAAGTCCCATTAGAAAATGATGCACTCTGTTATGTTTTCCTATAATGCCACTTTTTAAAACAAAAAGTCCCATATTTCTTTTGTGAATTGGCAGCCAGAAGCTGCCAAATGTCCAAATGTCTGCACTGGCTAAAAAAAGTATTTCATTATAAAGATGATAGTGCCATCTATTGGATGACATAACTATACAAAAGAATTATGTTCTCTCTGGATTCAGCAAGGAGAAATAAATTTTGTGATTCACCTGATTTCCTGTGGAGTTTTATTAGCAACTAGATTATAACAACCTTTATTTAGTGTATTACGTATGTTTTCTACAAAGAGCTTGGTCCCCTCTTTGCTACCATTACCAATTACATGGAGAGAGACATTTTAGCACAGTGATAAACTTAAATTTAATGATGTGTCACTGGAACAACAGCAAAATAAAAAACCAACAAAAATCCCACCAAAACCACTCCTTAATACTGCCTCACATCTCAGAAAGATCTTATAGAGATGTTTTCAGGCACAGTGTCAGTGAGTGGAACTGCATCACTAGCTGTGTTGGAATAAAAGATCTCATTTCCATGTAAGTGGCAATCTTTTGCAATACAAAGAGATTCCTGTGATATACAGAAACTTCACAGATTGTTTTTTTTTTAAGTAACCTAGTGAAGCTTCAAAGAAATATTTTGCCCATCTAAGATTGATTTTATTTTCTTATAAAATTTTAATTGAGGTTCTGATTTCTTTTGCGACATCCCTGCAGCAGCTATCTATATCTTAGGCAGACGAAATGTGCATTTTTATGAAGAGTACAGGTGTCAAAAGTGTAAGCACCGAAAACTTATATATGAGCTTTAATAGTGGTAGTTCAGTCATTTACTTAGTGGGACCTCACAGAAGTAACCACATACTGTAAAATAAATGAAGTAAGTTGGAGAAGTGTTCCCCTGTGTTCTGTCAGTTCTGGCAGTGCAGAGGCCTTGAAAGCATTGCTCCGCTACAGAAAACAGGCAAACAAATAATAATGGCAAAAGAAAACAATGACAAAAGAATGACAAGTCTCCTTCTTCGGCTTCATCTATTGCCATAACTTTATGACATTCTGACTAATCGGGGCTTTCTTGTTTCTCTTCCTTCTTAGCTTTCAGAAGAGCAAGAACTCATTTTACCTCTCACGGCCCAGGAGGTTAGCTGACTACAGCAAGTATCACGTACATAACCTCTGTTATTGTTGATGCGTAGACCACCGGTAACCGGCTTGACTTTTTGTTTCTAAAATGGACTTGGAAGGCCAGCAGTTGAAACCAGTAGGAAGAAAATTCCTCTCTACTTTTAAACAGAACACATGTGACCCAGAACACTGAAGCCACAGCAAGCTGGAACCTCACAATGCTAATTGTGCCGGCACCGCGGAGAGCAGAATCTCACTTTGCGACCTCTTTGATTTTTTTATTACCGAGGTTAAACCCAGACAAGTTTAGCTAACTGTGTGCTAAGGCCAAGAGGAGCCATCACAGAGAATACAAGATTCTATTCTGCCATGCTTGGAAAAAACCCATTTCTTCAGGCTAGTGTTCTCCTAGGTGAGTATAAATGCCTCCCATTACCATTAATGGCATAGAAAGGATAGCTAATAAGTATTAGACTAGAACTCAGAAGATCTTGCATCTAATTATACCTCTGCTACAGCATTTCTACATGACCTTGGGCCAGATGCAAAAAGATCTATCTACGCTTCAGGCTACCACTGGTAAATGCAGATAATGATATATTTGCCCCTTACAGCAGTGTTGTGAGGTTAAACTCAGGTTACTCTAATATTAACATTTGTTTTCCAGTATTGAAATGATAAAAGCAATTAAAGGTCTATTGCAGAAAGATTAGAAAGGAGTCTGACTTTCTTTTCTGTATGCTTACCTTTCTCCTAACACATCATTTAAAGAAAAAAGGAGATTCTTTTCAAAACAGTCTCTACTAAACAGCAGCAGGGAGACTTGTGCGTGGCAAATCCCCTGCAGAAAAGAGCGTGCAGTAAAAGGAGAAGAAAGCTACCCTCCTGGTTCCGTGGAAGACTGCAGAACCTACCTACACAAGGGCTGATAACGTGGACTCAGTGTGTTGTAACAACCAGAATTTGGCCATTATTAAAGGGGAAAAGTCTGTTGATGGCAGCAGTGTGAAATGACAATCTCTACCGGCTCCAATGGCAAAGGGGATATGGAAAAGTGGCACTAGTGTATTATCAAAGCTTTGTTGTGGGGTTTTTTTTGACAAACAGCAGCTGAATTTACAGAAAATGCAATTAAGATTGGCTTTAATACTAATTTAAAGCCACAGTACAATTTGAGTTGTACTGTACCATGCTTCCAGTGTTTCTACTGCCCCAAACAACTGTCCTTTTTATTTAAACAGGCAGATGTTTTCCGTGAGGATTCTTGTCCCTTTCTCCAGTATCTATGGATTAATAATACCGTGCAGTTCCCCTGACAGGTACTGACCAAGTTCTTGCTTTAAGAAGCTCTTGGTCTTTGGTCTCACAGGATCATATTTTCTCCATTCTAATCCCAACTTGACCAAGTATCTACTGATTATAAAGTAACTGTGCCAGCAGGATATGTTAAAAAGGAAGGAAACCCCAGCATTTTACTTTCTCCAGTCTGGTTTTCTATCTAAACCAGTGCCAACTGTCTAACAGAAATGGGATATTCCTCTATAACAAAGGAGAGGCCTAACATTTTCTTCTCTTTAAATCCAAGGGCTGCAAACAGAAGGACCAGTGCATGCTGAGGTTACCATTTAGCTGCTCTAGAACACGCTGCTTGCAACCTAATGTTGTCTAGTAAAGCAAACTCTAGCTTTAAAACTGATATTTTGAATGCTTGGTTTAGTGCTGTAGCGGTTATATAGACCCAGGGTTGAAGCTAAGGTTGCAGTTATCTGTTCAATCTAATTTCTGCAGCAATTCAATCTGGGGATGAGTAGCAAGTAATTTCAAAATACATTTTATTCTAAGTCTCCTGGACTGGAATTCTGTTTTTATTTGTACTGGATAGTGACCATTTATATAACACATTCAATTAACAATACTAGAAAGGTAAACAGTTCCTTTCCCATTAAACTGGCATCACACTTCCACTCTCCCTGGGAACTGAATGCAACTTGTAAATGTAATGAAAACCAATTCTTTTTACTCCGTTTCTGACCTGAGTGGAACACATAAAGAAGTAGCACACGTGAATGTGATGAGCTAGAGGAGTTCAGTATTGGAGTAGTACACTGGGCTTAGTTATCAAGAAAAGTAAAGGATTAACTTCTGGTTAAATATTGAAAAATTTTTTTGTGTGTGTCTATAAATGCCTTCTCTGTGTCATACAGTTATTCTGTGGTTCTGGGAATTAATTTAAATCACACTTTTCCCCTAGTGGTTACTCCTTTTACGGTATTTCACTTCAGAGGTTTGAGGTCTGGTTTTCCAAAGGTCTGAAGACCAACAGCTAGAACTAAGTCAAAAGCATTTGTATCCTGAATACATGAAAGACAACTTAAAATACTGACTTTGGTAAAACGGTGTGAGCCAAGCTCAGTAGCCAGTTATTTCACATCTGAGGAGTGAGTAAAAAGAGAGAAGGCTCCTGCGCAGCAAAAGGCTTAATGAGAGTACCTTGTATCTGACTGCCTGGACAAGAGACAAAACCAGCCACTGAGGCAATATGGAGCCAAGATCATCTTTGTGCATGTACCACAGGGCGAAGCGGAGGGCAGCATTTATAAATGGGAAAGGTTTATGTGCTCAGCAGCTGGACAATGACCAGGAGCAGAAGAAGGATATATTGGCTGTTTATATTGCATTATATACTCAAGCAACTGTTGTCTGTCTCTCCAACAGAAAAGATGAGACCTAACAGTCCCAGAAAGCAGATGTGGCTGAAAGGTCATTAGCAGGATCTGGCATGCCTGAAAATTCAGATCCTGTGCGTCTCAGGTCAGACATTTAAAATTAGCGTAATCCTCATAGTTCAAGCCCCAATCACTCTGAGCCTCAGACCCCTTTAAGAACAGGAATAGTAATGTAATAATGAATAGATATGGATTGCGTATAGTAATGGAAGTCATGAAAATGCACAGCCGAATGTAATTTAGTATCTTCATCATTCAGGATAATGAACAGCAACCATCCTGTGATCTTCATCCCATTCAATGCATTAGACAACATAACACACTTGCAGAAAAAATTACCAAGATACAGTGTAATTAAAGATCATACCATACAGCTTGGACACAACGGATGGTACAGCTGGAGATCAACCTTAACTCTTCATTACGATAACTCCTAAACCTAAGTGGCTGAGTGTGTTCATTTAACAGAAAGTTTAGGGATATTTTTGAGAAGAGAGGGAAGGGAAGTCTTTTAATAATTCACACCCACACAGATGCATTCGTGACACTTTTGTTTACCTCAGCTGGTTATTGTATTCCGCTCCATTTTCCCTCTCTTCTTCTGTCTCTTTCTTGCCTGTGTTTTTACAGGCTCCTCCTTTTCTTTCCATGCTTCCTCACTTTTCAGTCTCAGTAATCTGTATTGAAGACAAGTAAAACAAAAACTGAGTAACTTTTAAAATAAACAATAATGACCCTTTTCTCCCCCTGCCCCCCCAGGAAAACACAAGTAAAACAGAGATTGAGAGAGTTCATCTAATGGTACCAGCTCTTTTTATCTACTTTTTATTTCAGTCTGTAAAATAGTACTATGGATGGAAGGAGATAACTTAAATGACAGAGAGCTCCTGGTATAAAGGTTTTTTCTTCCTTTTGTAGCAACCCCTCAGAGAAACAATAAGTGAAGCAAAAAGATAGAGATTCTGTTCTATAAAGTCTCTAAAGTTCAACTTACAAAAAATACTTGTTTGGTTATGTAGTACAGCCTTCTCCAGAGAAAGCAGAAACAAGACAAGAGACAGACCCTAGTTTACAATGTCACTGAAAATAGAAATTATTTTATAACTTTTATGTTTCGTGGGTCTAATCCAAATGTCTCTGATTCCCATTGTCATTTTAAATGTGCACTGGATTAGTCCCCTTTCTCCTTTTCCCTCCCTTGACAAGCATTAATTATTTGCATGCCACACATTCCTGAAGGACACACATTCAGATGAAGGGAGACAAACATTTCAAGCTGGGTGAAAAGAGGAAAACATTTGTTACTAGCCCCAAAAGTCAATGCTTTGCAGGCCAGAGGTAGTAATGCAATCATGCCGATAATAAGCAGAGATCATGGCAAGAGGGAACAGAGGACAGCAATCTTCCAACATCCCCAACTCCACCCACCCAGCAGCTGTTCTGGAAACCCATTATAACAATTTTATAGCCATTCCCGTAGGTGCCAAATGCTACTTAATAAACATAAATAAATTTGTTAATGGAGAAGCTTATCCATAAACTTTGAAAGATTTTCAGCCAGATTTTCTGTCAGCTTGGTTTGACGTCACTTCAGAAAATTCACTGATTCCACTGCATACTGTAGATGTCTCCATACCTTAAGATATATTTATCCTTTACAGAGCCAGCTTGAGACAGTAGAATCAACTAATATACAGCAAGAATGAAACCCTGAGAAAGAGAAAATAATATTAGAATCATGTCCTTGAAATACAGATAACATAAATGAAACGATTAATTTCATTTCAGTTTAAAATGAAATAAGATTTTTCCTGTGTGGTTATGGTGTTGCCACCAAAGTGGTTTTAACAACAAAGAAGAGGTAGGTGGTAAATTGTAACAGAATTGCGAGACTGAGAACCTGTTTTATAATGGAGTCATTGTGGTTTAGTGAATTCAAGCAAACAACTAATCCTTCACATTGAACAGCCAAATCCTGAAAGCATTGAGGGCCCATAACTTTTGGGAACTGCAGATGCTCAAACTGCTCCTGATTTGGCTTGCTGTCCTCCTTTGGGCCCTATACTGTTTAGTGCTGGGTGTCCCTAATTCCGCGTGAGGCCATCAGCTGATGCTGCTCAGGAGCAGTGCTGAGGTTCCCAATAGCTGATCTTATATTAAAGGCACCATTTACACAGAACACATGCCTGACTACATAGCATTTAAAAAATACCATGCAGTTTTATACTCAGCGATTCAGGTGTTACTGCAAAAGCCACATTCACTGAATGAGCAGAACCTGCACCGTAATAATAAAAAAGTATTTGCTATTTAGCTTACGACATCATTTTTCAACATCAACTCCCTAGAATAATACTGTATGCCCTATGATGTATAAGGCAGTAGATAGGTATGCCATTATAAGAATCTATAGATTTGGATGTTGTTTGAACCACAGCAACAACTCTTCATGTTCACTCCAATAACATTCAATTAGCTCTAATGAGTGTAAGTTTTAATGCTTAACCCAATGCCTCTCTAAGGATCTGCTTGCAAGGAGGTGTAGCTACTAGCTGGTAAAACATAACACCATCTGATTAGGACAAATTATTTTCAAAACATAACTGCCATAAAAAGCTAAAGTGAAAGGTAAAGTGACAGAACAACTGCTGCTAAATTCTATTTTCAGCATTGTAATTGGGATAATATACCATAATTTATTTTAATGAGTAACAATTAAGAAATGGTTTCTAGAGTTGCATGTAATTTCTTTCAATTATTAGTTATTAGTTGTTCGTGCATAAATGTGTTTTAATATTGGCTTGTCTGAGCTCTAGTAGGTGATTAAAGCCTTTCAGTATATTAATTTTTCGTTTGTAGAGTTGTAGATTGCAGGGACAATTCTAGCACAAATCATTTATAAGAAAGAGATCAGTGACACTTGAGAGACATATTTCTTAAGTATTATGAAAAAATATGTAAAGTAATATGAGAAAGGTGTCAGAGAAAATCCTGATATGGTTAACACTGAATTTTGTTTTATCTAACTGCAGCTACGGTTTAATGGCCCCTGTCTTAATAAAATATTTAAGTTAACCTGGTTGCAGAGTGACTTATTATACTACATATTCTTTCACTTTATTAGGATAAAGAAATATTATCGTGGGAGGCTATGCTAACAAGCCTAGACGTTGCTTGTATTAAAGAATAGGTTCACATCTCAGAGGAGCGTAAAGACCTAGAGAAACTGGCACCTCTTTAACTGAAAAGGCATTCTACTTATCTTATAGAAAGCAGTCTATTCTGTGCTAAGAAGAACAGCGTGTAACAACAAACAACCTTTCGGCTATCAGTCATTCTCATATAACACAATATAACCCAATCTAACACAATATTTATTGGGCTTGCTCTTATCCAAGGGATGGCGTCTGTCGTGCGGGGGGGGGGGGGGGGGGGAGAAAGAAACGCTGAACCGTTCTTTTCAGAAGGCAAACATTAACCTGACCTGAGCATAGTGCGACTGAACCTCATCAGCATGAATCTCCTGGGAACCACCGTCTATTCTTACAAATTCATCCATGCAGATGTTCATAACCAGGGTATAATATGAGATCTTAGTATAGAGAAATTTTATTTTTTTTTTATTTTTTTTTTTTTACTTATGGTATTCAGTCAGGTTATAGTTCTGTTCTTTAGGCCTTCGTGCATCCAGAAACTCAAGATTCTTGAATAAAGCTTTGAACGGGTTTTTTGTAGTTCCACTGTAGGTCATTAAAACTAGGTTAAACTCCTTCAAGAAATGTGGATATTTCAAACCACTATGCATATGTTGCTTTGCTATATTTTAAACCGTATTTCTTATTCCAGTTACATTTAGCTATCAAAACAATAACATCTCACTATAATCATTAATTATCTACTACGACCACTGTTCAGGACATTAAGTAATGCAGCATGATTTACAAACCCCTCTTAAGTACAAACAGTCTTCATGGTGGATAATAAATAAATGTCAAATAAATTTCAGTCTCCCGTTGCCCTGAATTTCAGTAGCAACTGACAACTTTGCTCCTTTAAGCTCCACAGAAAGGCTTGGTACTCGGATCATTTTTAACTATCAGATGAATTGAACAAAAAAAATAAGAAGCTATTTCATTTTACTGCTTCTAAACAAATTAAGTTGTGTCTGGAAAAGACTGCTGTGATCAGCACGAAGTTCTCATGCGTGCTATTTCTCAGGATGTCGCGGACGAGTTGCTGTGAGGATTCCTTACTTGTTTTTGCCTTGCAATCAAGCAAAGCCTATTTTGTACAGATACAAGGTTGACTAAATCCTTCTTAGACAGCAACACAGAGTACATGAGCAACGCAGCACAAGCAGTATTACAGGCTGCATAATAAATTTACTGAGGCCTTTCTTTTCCTGTACATCTGAAACAGAAACATTACCCTTCAAGTGTTAAAATGACAAGTGCTGATGAAGGTAAAGCTGATCAGCTGCAAGACTCCCACTGCTGAACATTATAAAGTTTCTGTTGTTCAAACAGCTCAGTTAATTATCCAAATGTGAAGGATATCAGGAGGGGACCTGCTGAGCTTTACAGCTGACTTCCAGGGAATTATCCATAATAGAGCCGTCATAAGAAAATTATGACAGACCCAACGTACAGGGACCTCTGCTTACCTCTCTTGAGGATTTGTGCAGGACCTTATAATCAAACAGAGTTAGGACTTTCCTCAGAATCAAAGGGAAGCTACATTTTGCAGGGGAAAAGCAGTCCAATCAACCTCATGGAGTTTTATCACATAAACCCAGAGAGGATTCCAGAGTCAGGCATGTTAATTGCCTGCTGTAAAGATGACTGGCATTCCTCTGGTGCCAGGGAGTACTTTCTCAAATTTAGGTTCTTAAAACGACTACCATGCCTTGTCCACGGTTAAAAATGTGGTCCTTCCTGCCTCTGTGCATGTTTTTGGGAAGCCATATGATCTCTTTACAACAAGCACTCATAATGGCTGCTTGTGCGACTGTACTTTTGCTTTTTTAAGCTGTTAGTCAACATTTTGTGAACCTGGGACATAAAATTCCACAGCAAGAAGAAGTCACGGCGAGGCAGCCTCAGTGACTACCGAAGAGTGTGAAAGAATGAGCAGCATTAAGGAGAATTGGATAAAACAGAATCTGCTAGAATCAGCTGCTACAAAACTCAGACCTTTGATAAATCTGCACAACACTGGCTGATACTGCAGCAGCTAAAGCTCCATGACTCTTTATTTCATGATCACAGCCACTTGGTCTAAAACAAAAGATATTAACTCCAATTCTTTCTTGCCCTCGCAGAGACCATAATTTGTGCACGTGGCACAATGCTGTACTAGCCCAATGCTAGCTAGCTCGGGGACTGCAAGCACAGTCGTTGTCTCATCCCATCTCATTTAGCAAGGCTAATATGCCTTGTTATTTTTTACTGTGTCCAATAATCACTCTCCAGTATAGCTGCATAGTATTGCATTTACCTGTGTGGGCATGCCCTGGCCGGAGAAAACAGTGTAGACTTGTGATTAAGCTATGAAAAAAAACAAAACCCTGAAGGCATTAAGGACGGTCCTTCTGAGGAATTAATACTTGAAAACGAACGGAGTCAGTTTATCCAAAGTAAATAGTTAATTTTCCATGACGTGCCGTGCGAAATAATAGTACTATCATATCTTACACCAAAGTTCACCATTATAATTATACAAGCCTTTTTGAAAGGCCTATCACCATAGCGTCCGGACACCATCAATGAATCATTTTGAGACATTCATATTTTTTCCAGACATTAAGTATCTCTCTTTTTGAAATATTATTTAACTTTGCAGTATAAGTTCTAAGCAGGTGCACCTAACAGCTTCTATAAAATAATGTGCAGCCGAATGAGCAATTTTGGGTGTGATAATATCAGTGAAAGTTATGCCCGGCACTTATTACCATAAAGTCGCAAGTGGGATGGTACAATAATGGAATAGTAATGGAAACCACATTTCCATAATTGAGATAATCCATATTCTGTAGTACCACAGGTTAATTTGCAAAATTAATTTGATGTGATAAATGGTTATAAAGTTGTCATGTGACTAACCAAAGCCAAAATCACTGAAAAGTTTCCCTGATATAACCATTCAATTTATTTTTTTTCTTCCTTCTTTCTGCCTATACTTTTTTGCAGCCTTGGAGACTGAAAACTATAAAAATTTTTCTACCAAACTCTTCAGCAGTGAGACTGGAAAAAAGACTTCACTATCCCGGCTACAAAGCTGATGTGGCTATACTATTTCCACCACAGCTCCTTGTATTATGTTGGACACACCATCTTTCACGAGAACCTTAGCTCATGAACCCTCCCTCCAGAATCAGTTGAAGGTTCAATAGCCTAAGCACTGAGGGTATTGCCTGTGAAACTCTTATGCCAAATCTAAGATTAGTTTTAGTTAGTTTTTCCCTCTTCCAGTTGTATTTCCAGCGTACTTCTGCTTGTCCTGGCAAAAAGTTTAAGCCTGGGAATGACCATTTCCCACCCACCTTTAGACCACCTCTAGAAAAAGAGTCTCAGAATCAAGCCAAACCCAAGCAGCAGCAGCGGAGAAACGCATCAGAAATTTGCAGCAAAACCTGCAAACCTTAGTAGAAACAGTATCACATTTCCCTAACGCTATTATATAAACATATGCTCACATCTATTTTTGAACTTAATTTAGTAAAACAGTAAAACATGAATATGATAGTGACACATCAAAGCACATACACAGCAGTTTTACTCGACTCTTTCTGTTTCTGAGACAGTTTAATCTGACTCAAAACTATGCCTCTAACTCTGAGCAACAGATACACTAACCTAATGCCACGGCTGCTCCTCCCTTACCTGCAGTCTCCCCACAGATCAAGAAGAGAAAGGCTGGAGATGTATGTCTCCAGCCAAGACATCACTAACTGAGTATACCTCTAGCTATTACCATGCCTCTGGTCCCCCCAAACAACAGACCCAATCTTTTTATCTTATTTTCATAAATTAATTTGTAGAGAGCAAGTCTAGCTCCTTCAACCCAGAGGAGCAACGTCAGCTTGACCGACTGCAAGTTCTTTCTTGTGGAAAGCCCCTCAAGTGTAATTGCGACAGCATGGCAAATGGTTTTAAAGATTTTTTCCTGGGAATAACTCCCCTCATGCTCATGTTTATAGGAATCCTTTCCTTACTTTGCTTACAGCAGTCTCTTCAAAGCTTCAGTCTGTGGTCCTACTTATACTTGAATACATTCCAGCTGCTTGTCTTTTCTTCCCGTAACAATTCCACTCACTCTCTTTACTCATCTTTTTTTGTTATTACGCAGTATTTCCTATACTGTATTTGCATATAACACCATTGAGGTATTACATACAGTACTGTTATAAGAGCTGTTGATAAAAGTCAATTTTTGCTGGGTGGTACTGCCTACTTCAGGGATCACGCAGTATTTTGCAATTCAATTGAAACGGTAGAGTCACATTTTAAGAAAAAAGAAAGTCATCTTTGTGGAGGAAAAAAACCCACTGAGTTTTATAATAACTAATCCTGGGTGATCCCCTACCCAAACTACTCAAGAAACGCAAGATGCTTTTCAGATTTTATGTTACAAGCCCCAGCCAAAGTTTTTAAGGGTTTTGTTCACTAGACATGAAACCTAAAATGTTCCTAATGCCATTAAGAATATCCTGGCTGTTTTGACAGTGTCTAATTGTAATTGATATCTTCTTGAACTTCAGTCTACCATAAAGAAATATGATTAGCTGTTTGTTCCCTGAGCCCTACACCTGAACTGCTCCTCCTCAATAACCTTTTACTTAGAATCGCCTTGTCAAATTTCTGTAAATTATGATGCAAAAGCAAACTTCTTGAGATATGTGTACATTAATGCCCTGTCAAAACCAGGATCTGAAGTTGATATAATTTGCAAAGAAACACCTCAGCTATAATTGTAGGTTAAGAGGCCAAAGTTCCAGGTTCAGCCATTATGACATAAGAAGAGGGCTCACAGGAGGAAGCTTTTGGTCTATGAAAAAAACATTTTGAGCCTGGGAAACCATCTAGCTAACTGAAACTTACAGTTGTCTTAAAAGTAAAGAATATGCTTTATATATTTAGAAGATAAAGAATATACAGCTAAAAACAGTAGCATACCCTCACTCTGTTGTTCCATGTTCTCCAGTGCAGTGGCTTGGCATCCCACTTTTTATCATTAAATTTAGGGGATCAATTGATTCTTTCCTTCAACTGTTGGGTCAAAAATGAAAACCAAACTACCCCCCTGCCCCCCAAAACAGGGGAAAGGGTCAGAGAAGGCGGGACAGCTGATTTTAATAAGATGCTATGTATTCATTGTTTCCTAAACATAAGCCATAAACAGGAAAACTGCATGTTATATAAAATATTCATGTTGCCTTAAAGTTCATTTTCATTTCAAACACTTCATCAGAAGGATAAAGCTGCATTCATAGAATTTATTGAATCTCTGAAAATGAATCCTTAGTATTTCTATTCAATAGCCCAGTGATCCAAGTATTCATTGACTCGGAACTCGAGGCCTTAGAGTTCAATTCCTTCATGCACATTCGTGAAAACGAGCCCAGTTTCCCAGTGGTTCATGAAAGTACTTTAACCACTGAGCTATTGGTTATATACAGATCGTAACACTGGGAAGTATTGTCTTAAAAGCTGGGTAGACAAATACCTTTGTATATTACAGTTGTTTTGTACTTCTGAAAGAAAAAAAAGACAATTTTGACTCCACTACCAGCAGTCTGGCAGATTGCACATTCCTGAGCAGCAGCTATTACTAAGACCAGTGAAGATCAAAGCCACTAAGGTAAAGAAAAAAAATTGCAGCAAACACTGTTTTTAATTTAGCACAAGCCCTGACAAACAGCAGCCTTCCCTGTCCTACGAAATAATGAGATGGTACCTCTTTTAAGAGAACCCCCTCCTGACTTCAGTGATATGCTCAGCTTACTACTTTACTCTTCTCAACCTGTTCATTTCATGTAAGTCAAGATGGTTGCAGTGTTGTATGTGACCACAAAATTCATCCTATTCTAACAGGAATCTCTACAGTCGTTAGTGTTTTCAGTGAATGCATCTTTTTCCTGCTGTTTTTCTAGCAGTATAATTCTTTATTGTAATCTGTCCCCTTCGAACTGAAACATCTCATTTTCAAGCATCAATGTAAGTAAACGAGGTCTTCTGAAGCAACAGACAAGGTTTTCATGAGAAAGAATTGTATGGCTGGTATATTTCCCAAGAGACCACACAAATTATTTTTAAAATACACCCAATATCCACCATCCAGGAGAATAAAAATCCAGCAGTTTCTCATGAAACAAGGTCTCTTGAGGGCCAGCTCTCAGGGCTGCTTCTGTGCTATCTAACTAGTTTTTCATACTAAATTCCCAAAACTGAAATTGATTTTAATCAAGTTTTTTTCCAACTCATTCCACATTCACTCACTCTCTATTTTTATTTATTTATATTTTAAAGTCCAGTGATTTTGAGATATTGCCTTTCACATTTATAACCTCAAGGGCATTTGAAGTTCTGATGACATTGTGATCACTAGACTTTAGATGACTCTCAACTTTCATCTTATTTATCATCCTTGTCTTATTTCCCAGCGATAATAGGAGTAAGTACAAAATAGCCTGTACTTTTACCAGATAGTCCACAAAATGTATCAGAAGAGAGTCCTGTATTACCTCCAGGAAGAGGTACCCTTTCTTATCAATTCCATAATTGCCTGCCCAGTCAATATTAACTAATTGAATTTCCAATGATTAATGATCTATCCTTTTTATAGGCTTTCCTTATCTTCCTTTTCTTTCTAAATCTTGCCTAGGAGGTCTATACCAATTTTCAGTGATTTTTAGGTTTTAATTTGCCTATCTTTCATCTTCACCTAAACTGTCCCTACTCAGGTGTCTAAACTACATATGCCATTTATTTCTTTTGTCAAGTAAGGTTCTTCATACATATTGCCATATGTCTTTCTGTCCCGCTGTGTCTATGCCTTTTACTATATATTTATCAAGGCGCCTCAACCTTCATTCTGTTTCTTGGGACATATTTACAAAATGGATATTAGGAACAGGACATATTTGTGTACCTAATTAACATCCTACTTATAGAGATTGCTTTTATAAGGAAGCTGGCAGCTCTGCCTACACCTCATAAAAGGTACTCTAAAATATACGTACACCTGAAGAAATTAGGTATTTTGATAAGTGTGGTTTTGCTGGACAGTCTCAGCCAAATAGAGGCATTTTGTTATTCAGTAAAAGCTGTAGGTACTCACCTCATCTGAAAAATCTGACCCCAAGTTGCTTAATATTAGGCAGTCATATCTGGAAAACTGTCATTTCAACAAGTATGTACTACAGTTTATTTGTGTGCATGATGGAATTAAGAATGTTTTTCTACATCACCTGTAAGGTTACGTTTATAATTGTTATAGAACATTGAAGATATTTTCTATACATCTATTGTGCAGATGTACTATTTATTGAGCCATTGACTAATGCAAATAAAGAAGTAGCTATTGTAACTGAGAACAATTACACTATAATCAGACACAGACTGATCTGGAAAGATCTGACCCCTCTATGTGTTTCTACTATTTGGTGCTAATTTTACCCTAATGGCATGAAGCAGGATTAAGTCAAAGACTTTTCACTAAAAAAATTCCATTTCATTCAGAAGGCCAAAAGATAACGGAACACAGAAATAAGTCTGTGCTGCCGTACATGCTGCAAGCACCCAGGGCCATCGGCAATGTTAAGCACTGTACCTTCTGCTTCGGTGCAGCATCTAGGCTGCTTTCAGCAATGCGTTGAAACATTCTAACCTGTAGAGCTCAAGCAAAGCAGAAACCTGAACTCTTGAGACTATGGGCTTGCCTCAGATTGAAATTTTTTGAATGTCACTAAAAGATTTAGTGTTACTCACCTGAGCCACTTACGTAGCACTGGACAACAATACCTTGATTTGTTTAGTTGAAAGCTTTGATACTTTTGATATCTATCACCTTGGAAACAAAATGTGAACAGGTGGTTGTTCCCTTTAAAACACGAGAAGTGCTGCATTTATAGGCTTGATGGCTGACACAGTGTTCATAGTCATTGAGGTGTACAGTTCAGCAGTAAAATCTTGGCGCTTTCTTCTACTGTCCCACCAAGATGCCTCAGTCCTGATCTGGAAAGAAATTGCAGATGAGAGTACACGCTTTCCACCACCCCTGCAATTCCTTCCTAAGTAGAGCAGTATTATCTGAGATCTTGTAGTTTTTGTGACGTAGGGGTAAGACCCCTAGTTCATACTTATGAAAGTAAGTGGTGGAAATGCAAGTTTAAGAGTTCCACTATAAAAGATTCTCGTTTGTTTGCTATGTATTAAATGAGCCAAAACAAACCTTCTAATGGTGGCATATGATAATGCCACATATGGCTCTGCTTTCACCATCAAATATGATGCTAATGGAAAAAACACCTGGTAATTTTTCACATCGTGGAATTGTATTATATTCAAACTGACAACTATAATTTAAGAAATACTTAGCCTATACGCAGTGCCCAAAATGGAAACTTATTTTGTTTTGAAATCACTTTAATCACAAATAATATTCAACAGGGAGATGTCTGCAAGGTTTGCTGTTTTATATCCTGTACAACAGACAGCTGGAGAGATAAATACATGCATGGAGAAAGGGAAGGAGTCATCCCACATGATTATTTTGTGCTGTGGGATCTGGACAGCCTGAACCAAAGGCCTGGTAAATTGCCTCAGAAGCCTCACCTCAGAGCTTTTACTGGAGATTTTTCACTTCTTCCTTCTTTTGCTGTAGCAAGGAAAACAAGGCACAGCCAGATTCCTCCTTCGCCAGCCGTGGAGACATTTTCAGTCACTTACAGCAAACAGTGAAACTTAAAACAGCCTTAAGGTCTCGAATGGAATGGAGTGGTAGTTCAGCCTTCATGGAAATATCAAGAGGACAAAAGAAGCACAAAGATCAATCTTTTGCATATAGATCACTGAGTTCTCATTTAAGTAAGCACTCACACCAGTGTATATCCCCATTATAAATATTTAAGCCAGCAGAAGGAAATATGAAGTATTCGGTGTTTAAATAGTGCCATCAGTAGCATTTCTAGTTGTAAAAAAACCCAGGAATAGATACTGAACATCCTGGGAATTGCGAGTAGCCTTTGCGTATACACCTAATCTCTTCTTTGCCTGAAATTAGTGTATAATAATAACCAATCTCCTTTTTGGCTGAAGTTTTTTGATTGCTATATAAAATCTTAACTCTCAGTTGACTTTTAGGAGCAATTGCAAACAAGCACAGAATAGTAATCAGGATCCCCTTGAGCATAAACACAGACCAATCTGGGCACACGGCGCACTCGGGAACAAGGAGTACTCCACTGCAGAACACTCTTCACCAGGTTAGATCATTTTTACTGATAGATATGTGAGGTACACTTTAGTAACAGAAAAGGTGATTAGTGCTCTAATAATTCAACTGCCTTCAAGTAAGACAACAAAGAAATGGAGTAGACTAGATGCAGGTCAAAATTTTGGAGGTGACTCGAAAACGTATTCAGTTCCTTTAGTGGAACAAAAATCTGTGTTATAAGTGAAAAATCACTCACAAGTATTACACATATATTAAGTATGCACTTGAGCAGGCAGACTAAGAGCTCCTTTTTCCCATGCCCAACCACTTCCC
>NW_009649940.1:1864099-1870203 GCF_000708025.1 Charadrius vociferus
CCCCCCCCCCCCCCCCCCCCCCCCCCCCCCCAATCCATCAGAACAATAAAATTAATGCAAAACTACTTCTTACTAAATGCTTATATTTGCAGACAGCAATTCATGCAGTTCTGGAGGCCTGGCAGCAAGTTAATGAGGTTTGAGTATTCAATAACTGAGATAAAACTGACCCAGAGAAACAACGGAGCTGTCAGGCTGTCACTTCTAACAGGCAGCATAATGAAACCTATAACGGAGGGCAGTTAAGAATAAATGCACAATAATAATCTGGTTGGAAATTACAATCTAACAACCATTTTCCTTATTTAAGGATAACCCTTCTTAACTCAGTGAATTGTTTATGTATTTATTTATTTGACAGATATGCAGCAAAGGCAGTAACCACATGGAATAAATGTACATGTATTTAGGTTTTTGGTTAGGTTTTTTTTTCAGGGCACAGATGTATTTAATTTTAAAGAAAATTTATCCAGGAGAAGAATTAAATCCATGCAACTCAAGTATTATAGCAACAGTAGCTCTTACAGGGTTGAACAATATTTAAATATATACTATTTAAATTCTGACCTCAGTGCTCCCAATAGGAAGACGACAAAAAATAAAAGCACATAGTTGCTGAAAATTAAATCTATTGTTTGGATATACTCTGGACACAAAAAAATATAGGTGTTCATTATAGAGAGGACGTGGAAATTGCTGTCCATCAGAAATTAATTTCTCTTCTGAAATCTGAGTCAAGGGGAGGAAATGAAAGTAAATTCCCCCTCTCCCAAAAAGGAAAATTTCCATACATTTCCTCAGGTGTGCTTAGCATTCAGTAAACCTCCCAGTGGGTCCTGAGGCATCCGCTCCCCTAATATGTCTCTACGTGCTCTAGGGTTTCTAATGCACCCAGCATCCAGTCTGCAGCAGAGCGTGTGAAGGCCTGGATGTGGGTTTCCGAGGACCTGTGTGCTCTGGAGGGAAGGCACCGGGGCAGTCCCTGCACAAAGAGAATTTGGGAGTGGTGGCAGCAGATCTAATTGATTGCTTCAGTGCAGCAGCATTTTAAATATCTAGCATTTAACATTCAATGGGCTTTTATGCTCTCTTATTCAGCATACATTTGAAACAAAGAAAAACAAATAGAAGCTGTTAGAGCATTAATCTAATCGTTTCTTGCTGTAAACAGATATTACTGATTCTGTTTTTTCACCACAGACCGTGAGTAACTCACATCACTGACAATGGATAATAATGCCCTTCGTCTCTGCTACAAACCAAGAAACCATCTTTGCACAGCCTAATTCCTACAACACAATTAAAGCATGGGGACACAATGTTTAGTGTAGCGGAGCTATGCATTTAGTTGAAAATGAATTCTGCTAGTGCATAACGTGGGAAGCGCATGCAGACGTTTTCAAAGGAAGAGGCAGTCTTCCAGTCCCACAGCTTTTACTGGAGTGAATGAAAGACGTGGATTATCACCGAGCACCAGAACTGTGAGACCGTGTCACTACTCACAGGGCCCAACATCCTTCCAGTTCTGTCAACAGAAAGACCCTTGCTAACTACCCTGCTACTCAGGGCTCCCATCATGTGCAGCGATATTGAAAATAAGGGATGAAAAACATTACCACTTACTAATATAATAACTAGGGATTCCTGTAAGACCCTGCTTTTAACAGACACATACAGTAAGAAACCGTTTTCATTTAAATAAACTTTCTGAAAATTAGTGGAGAAATATAGTAAGCCTGGTCAAAATTTGTTGGTTTTGGGGTTTTTTTTTTGTATATATTATGGTGCTTTCTTCCCAGATACTATAAGAATGTCAGATTTTTGTAAGCAGTTCCTTATGCCTGCAAATATCAGGGCTTAGAAAACAGATGTGTGCTATCTTTTCAAATCTAAGAAGGATGTTCTTGCAGTTCATACTTGGCTTAACGTCAAATACCATAAGCCAGTATGATCTTTACTTGTGCACAAAAGTACTCTTGAAATATGTGGTCTGCTTGGTTTCCATTGTTATTTCCATTATTGTTATGAGACACATCTGTTATGCGTAATGCTATGTTAAGTAAAAAACCAAAGTGCAAGATATTTTCAAAACTGTTGTTTCTGTTGGTTTGGGGGGTTTATTTGGATTATTGGTTCAGACACTGCATAGAATAAAATTTACAGCCTGGTAAACAGGGACCAGTGTCAGAAAACTGTTCACACATCCCTGGAGTCGGAGAAGTCACAAAACAGTGTTTGCCATTGTTGCCAACACTAGTCATTTGTTTTAGTTTAGCTGAATTTATTTTCCCCTTGAACAAAGTAACAGCTGTGACTGCACAGAGGTTTCTTTTCACTTCTAGAACTTAAACAAGTTGAGTTTTGAACTGCAATATGCACTGAATAAAGGGCAGTAACATCTTCTTTAGCCACTGCTGATTGGAATGAATACCTTCCTTCACCACGTAAAGGAAAAACTTAGCTGGTTATTTCCTTCTACATGATATGGCAACATTTTCAGTGTTCATTTGCTCATCACACTTTTACATGCAGTGACACCTTTACGTGCTTTAAAAAGCTCTAAGCCTGGGTTTCAGGTCATTGTGAAATGCCAAAATAGCTAGTGAGAGTACTGAAAGTCCTTTTCTGTACCAGTAACTTATGTAATTTTTTTTAATTACGGCTAGTATGAATATTTGTGGGTCTAATTTCACATGTCTGGAAATGAAATATTTAATCTTTAAGCACGTTAAGAATGAAGAAGTACAGAAAAATAAGAAAAAAAGATCTCAAAAATGGAGTTTCTAGAAGGAAGAGAAATAAGGACCTTTGTTTTCTCTCTCTCTTTTTAATGGCAGCTTTAAAAATACAAAACAGATTCATATCCTTCCCCTGTGTGAGATGACCCACCATAGTGCTGTACGCTAGACAGAATCATTCACAAATACACTGATAGATGGAACTTGGTATGAACTGCTTAAATAGTAATTGTATCGGACACCAAAAATACAAATACCTATAATCTGGAGCCTAGGACATTTGCCTGGTAGGTGGAATACGATGGGTAAAAGCTGCTGAAAAGAGATCTGAAACCCAGTCCTCTATTTCATAGGAGAATACCCTAACCTATGAGACATTGAGGGAAAGGAGGATAAATTACCATTTTCATTCTATGGCAGTTTTGTGAATGTAGTCCTTCATTTCCTTGGCTTTTATTGCAACTGCTGAAACATTTCTCGGTATTTCAAAATACTGTTTCAGCATTGCATTCTCATTTCAGCTATTCTGAAAGTGCATTTTTGAGGAACAAATAATGTAAAAGAAAAGCATCATTCAGCTCAACTTCTAAGTGATCTGATTGCCTTGTAGCATCCCATTGTCTGGTCTGCATCTACAATAAGTTTCCAAGGTTATATAGCATATACAGTTTGGGTATAAGTGTATTTCTTACAGTTAACTTCAGAGCTGATGAGTTTTCGACATTTTTGGGAGGCAGTATAATATGATTTCAGTGAAAACATTGCAACTTGTCATGCTGATCAAAGCACTCCATTTTCAAAATAATTGCAAAATAAACAATGTGAAGACCTCCTAATTCATTTTAGTTTTTAAAACAAAACTGAAATTGAAAAAAATATCCTGAAGTGTTGTGAAAATGGCCTCCTGCTCCTAAGATTAATAAGACCAACCAACCCCCCCCCCCTTTTTTCCAACTTGAAAAGTGTTTACATAATGAGACTGCATAAAAGGAATATATGTTCACTTTTCTGTCACTCTCATGAGCAAATTGTTTATCCCGGAAATTTATTTTAATTTTAACCTAGCTGAAGCTAAATCTACACTATCAATATTCAGAAAGATAGGGAATTCCTTAATTCTAAGCCAGAACATGTGGATGATGTTCTTGAGCAAATGTTAGGAATATCAGAATTTTCATTAGCATTTCCTTGTTATTTACACCCACTTTTCATTTTTCACCTGTGTCCATGATCATTTTCTTCTGTCCTTTATTAACTTAATTTTTTCAGGTATTCTTCCATCTTGCCTCTGCTATATTTTGTGTTAAATTCTCCCTTGAATAACATAGGAATTAAGTTATAGCTCCAGCTCAGGGAATCTTAAATTTTCATGTCTGGAACTAGGCAATACAAACGTGTGTGTCTCTCTCATAAACATGGCATGTTTCAGAGGATACCAAATGTTCTAGTATTTTTTTCTCTTTTTGTTGAACTAAATTGGTAGTCCAACATGAAAAATCATGCCATTTAAGATTTCCACAGCAACAGATGATACAATTTCAGGGAAGAATACAGATACTTTTAAGGTCTGTACCTATTTCCTCCTTACTTATTGACCTAACTATGTTAAGTTCCACTTACCACTCCGAGTCTGTGATCTTGCGGCAGCGTCGTGGAAGGCGTTAAAAAAATATTGAGACCTTTTCTTCTGCTAAAATCTTAATACAAAAAAGAAGCATTAATATTCCCTTAAAGGGCATTTACCCTGTTTTGACCAAATCATTCTTGGAGCACTATCGTCAATTCTATTTAAAAATATCTTATTGCTGGAAAGGTAAAGAAAAAAGTAATTGCATTGATCTTGGTACTGGAAATATGAGTGACTTATGAATGACAGCCTGAGAAATCCTAATCGATATAAAAAGAGAGCTTTAAAGATCATTTAATTGAAGTAGAGTAAGTAGAATCTTACATGGTTTAAATAATGTCAACAGAAAAGTTACTGTTTTCAGCTCAGTACACATGATAAGACTTTGAGAGTCATAAGCACCTAATACCATCTCAGGAATTTAGTAGTGGGTAAAGATTAAAGCTTACTGTCTCCACAGGGTGCTGAGCTCTTGATTCATGTTTTTTATAACATCAAGTCTGGATTATTGTAATACCCTGTTTGTAGGCCTCTTTGATACAGTGGTTTGCCGTTCACAAGCTTCAACATGCACAGATTATAACAACTCGGATTGTCACTGGAATTGAATTGTATCAACATCCTACCAGACTTGATTGCCTTTTTGTCAGATTTAAAATGATTTTTAAAATGTGCGTGTTACCTACTTTTTTTTGAGCATTCAATGACTTTTTTCAACTTTACTGGGTTTTTTTTTTAGACTAAGGTAATGATTTCTCATTTTCTCTGCTTGCTGCATATTATGGTGACAACTGTACTATTGGCTACAGACTCTGAAGGCAGATGTGCCCTCAACATAACGCGGAATATGGTGAGAGAAAGCACTTAGACTGGGATAAATATTATAAACTCTACAGAACAGATTTCTTAATGCATGTTTTCTTGTTCGATGTTTCAGAGTGCGTCTGGCTGTGGTGAAGTAACACTGAAAACTTGAGGTGTATAAATAATTTAGTCTTTTTAAACATACTTTTAATATTTGAAAATTATCACTGCGGAATAGTAGATAATACCTTATAAATCTATACAAATTAGCTATCCCAGCTATGTATTCTAATGCATTATGGTAATAAGTTAATGAGTTCACTGTACTACTCACAATTTCTGAAAAGTCATGGAAATGGGAAGAGGTAATAAATGACTGGAGGAAAATATCACCAGTTGGTAACAACGATACCCTAAAGAAAAAAGAAGAGGGAAATCTTTTTAATTGTCATTCACGGTATCTATTCCTATAATAAAAAAAACATTTAAACTAGAAAAAAAATATCAAATATTTAGCCTTAATTTCAAGAGGATTCAGCACTCCAAAGACGACTGTAAATTTCATTACAAAGTTTTCCAGCTAAATAAATACAAGTCACATGAATATGCAGGCAAGACCAAATCAGGATGTACTACAACTCCAGCTATGAAAAGAAGTTCACATAACAGGAATGTGAACAAGAACTGTGTGAAATTTAATATGAAAAATTTAGCATATTAAACAATTAATTACAGTATGGGTTGAAAAGTTTCAAAATCCAAACCCAGGAAACTACTGTGTAAGTCATTTTGTTTCTCTGCTAGGTAAGTAAAATACATATGTAGATAGGTTAGAAAAACTGTAATGTCACAGAATGTAATGTCAATTATCTATAAGTAGCTGAAGGTATAAACAACAATTATGCATATAAATTATTCAGTTTGGTCTATAGGAA
>NW_009649940.1:1870268-1903294 GCF_000708025.1 Charadrius vociferus
GACAGCAGCCCTGCCTACTGCAATGGGCAAAACGCTAGAGGCTGCACGAAGAACAATCTTGTATTATCATAAGAATTGACTGGAAATTATTGTATAATCCCATCTCTAGCATCCAAAATTCTGTTACAGCTCTGAATTTTCCCATTCTTAGAAAAGGACTTCTCTCTCAAAAGCCATCTGAAAGAATATTCATTCTAGTTGTATGCAGTATTGCAGATAATATACATTATAATCTTCTTTATCAGAGGTTTTTCTAATCTATATAGTAGAATTGGACAATCATATACAAATCCTTCAGAAACACAAAACTTAAAACATTTAAATACCGATAGCTAACCAACATCATCATCTATGGAGGCCCTTTCCTTAACACTGAACTTTTTTAACTATGATGCCAAAAATTACCTTGAAGCAAAGACACCTTAGACAAAGTTCTCATCAGCCACTCTGCTTTTTTGCCATGAGAATTGTTTCATAATGATTCTTTATTTTCTGTTTTCAGACTGTATGATATTGGCTAAGGTGTGACTCTGCCTTTTTGGGGAAGAGAAGGCATCGTGCTTCTGATTTTTCCCTGCTTTTAATTAAAATGTAGGCATATTTACAAGACTGCTTGTATTATGAAGACCGTGAGATCTACAGTAAGTAGCATGACCATTCATGTTTGTGAAGCCCTAGTATAATGAATCTGTATAAACCTGGAAATTATGTAGAACTATGTATGGAATATGAAATAATTTGGCTTTTAATTTTATTGGAAATTTTTCAAAAAAATGCATAAGCAAAAAATATAGGGGGGGTGGTTTTGTTTTTATCAGAAATTCTTTCTTCTCATAGTAATCAGCGCAAAACCCCCTGAATCTTAAGCAAAGTTTTTCAAATAGCTTGTGTAAGTTTTATTCTAAACCAAAACCAACATTTAGATATGCGACTATACAATTAAGGCCCCATCAGGAAGAAAAAAACTTAGTTTTGCATTGCAGTGAAAGGGTTGCGGGCCAAGAGGAGTCATCACATGCAAGACAGTTGATTTAATTCTAGATTTGTATACGGATTTACCTGATTGTCTCACAGCTTCAGCTTTTATTGGGGAAAGTTCATAGTGCTGGTCTCAACAACAAATCCCTGACTGCAATTTATATATAAACATACCTCCTAAGGAAAAAAAAACAAAACAACAAAACACCAAAGTATTAGAATGTAAATACTTTGTGTTGGTTACTCAGTCAGTGTTCTTAAGGAAGCCAATCTGTTTTCAGAAAATTGCAGCAAATGTTAGAAAATGAATTCCAGAATCCAGCTATGATAGATCTGTATAAGCGGAAAATATATACATATCTACAAATCTCAACTCTTCCACAAACCAAAAGATGAATTATAGATAAATGTATTCAAAACCAAGATGATTTTACTGTCCTATATATGCATCTGCAAACCGATGATAGCCCAGTGACAGCACCAATGATAGCCATGAGCGTAGGAAATTATCTACCCTACCTATGGCTGACACGTAAGGAAATAACCCTAAATCATCTGGGCATATATTAATTGAGTAATGTACAGGCAACATGCCATGAACTTTCAACTTTCTTTAACTTTATCCAGTCAAGAATCTATTTATTCACATTCAGAAAGCAAAAGAGAAAAAAAGAATAGGGAAAGAAACAAAAAATTCGAAAAAAGAATAAAATAGGGATATAAAAAAAGATTGAGAAATTCTTACTGAGAAATCCTGCATTCTTACTCATTTAGAGTAATATTTATTATTATTATAGGCAATCACTGGAATTTAGTATTCTATCGTTTACCACTGAGCGCTGACTCACTAGGCCAACAGAAATTAATGGGGTCTTTAAGCACAGTGCAGCAAGCCACTGAAATCAATGACAGTGGTGTCTTTGGGTTTAGCTGTAAGAATTTTACCCCAATACATCAAGGAACTAAAAATTCACTGAGGCTCTGATGCCACTAGAATAGAAAGGTCTGTAAACTGGTAGGTAATACTAAACTTCCTAAATTTCGGGCACAAATGCCATACAATAACGGTATTTTTGTACTCGGTACTAGGGAAGAGATTCTATCTTGGAACAATTAGCATTTAGTGTAGCTGAAAAGGGGCTTTTCTGCCCAAGCTGCTGTGGATGGCACACCAAAATCATGGTAAACTAAACCCTCTGGTGCCATCAGCCCAAAGCCACCAAAGGAGTGGCTGAGCTTCAGCCCATAGGTTCAGGTTGGCATGACAGCAGTTGCATGCCATACAGGGATCTCCAAGGAAGGATGTAAGTGTTGTTATCTACCTTGCCTGGTTATAGAGAGATAAACATGAGTCTTTCTTACCCCCATTCCCTACCACCAGTTCAGAAGCTTCTTCATATTGATTGTCTTGGGCAATCCCTTTTCTCTACCTCTTTTTCCTTGTTTTTATAAAAATACAGATTTCTTCAGAAGTTTTTTCTTCTTTCTCTTTTTTTTGCCAGCTCAACTGTTTTTCTTTGCTATAGCACTGAATATATCTCAAAACGGGGTTCATTGATGTGTCTGCTGGATCTGCTGCTTACACAAACTCAGGTTATTTATTACCTTCCTGCACTGAACTGGACAAGCCCCTGAGTTACAATGTGCTGTTAAAAATTATGTATATGAAGTGTCTTGCAACCCGAGTTTGCAAAGATTTGTCTAAACCTTGACCGGCTGATACAAAATTTGACTTAAATAAACAAGCAAACACCTCTCCCTTAAGAGTGATGAGACTCCTATTAAAGTCATTTATAAACTAGGTATATTTCACAGATTCATTCAGGATTTTTTTTGTTTCACATAAGATGATATCAAAACTTTTTAAAGGGAAAAAGAAAAGTGAGAAGGATGAGAGAACACTGCCTGCCTTCTCTTCTTGACATACTTGAAAAGGTACATGCTCACTTTTTAAAGAAAACAGTAGGCTCACTACTGAAAATCCCAATTAAAAGAAGGAATCTCCAGGAAAGTATTGTATAAGACACCTAAAGCCCAGAGAGAGGCAGACATATCCCTGTCCTCACCATTTCCTACTGGAAGGTTACACTGATTTTCATCTGGTTTTGCGTCTCGCGTGAACGTATTAGACACTGACCTTTCTTGCGCTGCACAAAGAGTCACCGTGACAGTCTGCTTACAGAGCAAATGCCTCAACAAGGGACGTGATAACATTGCTTACTCTTGCACTAAAGACCCTTTGGGGTTCTAGGTATTCAATACTCATTCAGTATTCTTCTACGCAACTAAGTTCTGGGTTTATTTTTTGACAGCGAGATAACTTACTAAGCGCCTCTCTGGCTTTGAAGTCAGTGCTCTGCTCTTGTATCATTTCAGCTGCCAGCACTTTAAGTGATGTATATATTAACATGAACTGCTACAGTAAAGGAACGCCGGAAAGAAAAGAGATTCTGAAGGCTTCTGGTAACTTTTTTGCACTTATGAGGGAGATTGAAATGTAAAGTCCTAGACAGGAGCTAAGCCTGCCACTCACAATCCACTGCTTACCGAGCCAGCAAACCCAGAGAGCTGAACAGCTAAGTTACTGGGCAGAAGTAAAGCTCTCTAGCTCTTTATAGGAGATATTCTGGCATATTTTTTTTTACAGCATGTATTTTTTTCTTTGTTCAAATAGTCACTCTTTTACATTAACAGGAGTATTCAGACTGAAAGCCTGGAAATACACAGACACTTTCTCAAAAACAAAACCCCTTGACACAGTCTCTCTCCTAAAATCTCCATGTTCAGGAAACTGAGCCTCTTATTTATCCCATTTTAAGTTCCACCTGATAATTTCCCTTTGCAAGTAAAAGGTAGAGATTTGTCCCTGAGTGTTTTTACTTTTGCAGAACTCAGATTCATTTTTCCTACTTAGTTCAAGAACAGAAGCAGAAGGAGTCCAAGGTAATTTTCCTTTTGGACCAAGAATGCCAGATCTGTAAAACTGAACCACCAATAAATTTATTTGTACTATTATTTCATATTTTACAGTGAAAGGAGTGATATACTGCATACAGATATGATAAATGGCAATAAAACAACTAATAGTCTTGACTGCACACAAAAATAAAGAAAAAACAGGAAACAAAATTAAGTAATACTAGGCTGATTTACTTTAATCACAATATTCAACAAACTTACCAGCCACTTACAGGGAAGACAAATCGAACTATAAGTGACTTACCTCTAAAGCGGGCAGCAACTTATACCCACTCAGGAACTTCTCCTTAGATATTATCATCGTCCAGCGGGGTCAGGCTTGGAAATCAAACATATTGTTATATGAGAAGTTAGTAAACATTTCAGTGCTAAAGAATAAATTAAAAAGCTATTCTAAAGAGCATTCTGATACAGACCTCTGATTTAGTTTAGTATTTGCTCTACAGGAAACCTAAATGCTTTTGCTCTAACACACAACACAATTTACAGAGAAGGACCCCAAACTGTAACGTATTAAGGACATTTTTTCTCTTGCATTTTGTTTCCAGAAATCACACCTGAAGCACACCATCAAAATTATGCGATATTGATGTTACTCAAGGAACAGATAACAAAACACCCTAATGTCAAAAGTCATTTCATTTTTCCATCAAGAAGAATGAGGCCATCTCTAAACATATTAAAATATTATTCACTTTGACAATAAAACTAGTTCCAAGACATGAACTATTACTATATTAGAGAAGGGAAGCAATCAGTATTTTTCATCTTCTAAGAATCTCTATAATACAAAAAATCCATCATGTCTAATGGAATCGGTAAGTACCTGGAAGGCAAATGTCTTTTCTTATTTCCAGTGTGAAATCTGGTTTGAAACAAGCACTTACAGTTAACTCACTTCTCTAATATCCAGAAAAGTTTGACCAATAATGAATGAATATTATCCATATCTTCTTTTGAAATGACATAAATTTTTCATTACTCTTCCACGGTGCATTGTTGTACTATTAAAGAGTCGTAAAGGGATGTATATGTAGCTGCACTTAATATTCAACAATACCGCAAATGGTAATATTTCCAAAGATTTTAACCTAAAGCAGTTAGTTATTCAAAGCTGTTAACTGTTATTATATTGCTATTATATTTTCCTCTTCCATCAGAGTTACAACAGTCTGTTACACTAACAGCAACATTTGTGCTACATACACTAGCGGCACCCTATGTAAGTATTTTTAAATGTCCTTCATGTCAGATATCAAATCAAGCAATATGGGTGTTAAGAATACAATTTCATGCATTGCATTATGAAAAGCTTCATTTTTGACCGATAATCGTCCCTCATAGATTTAATGAAATCATTTACTACAAAAAAAGAAATTCACAGGAATGTTGAATAAACTTTTAAAATTACTTTCATATGTACGAATCAAGAACTGCAGTACTTTAGCTGTGACAAGCAGACCCTTCCTCTGTCAATATTTAAGTTGCATCAGCTCTAGGAGTTCCAGTGATCATCACAGAGACCATTACAGTTTCGTGATTGGTGTAGTGTATCTAATCCCTCTAAATTTACGCATCAAGCAGCTGGATTATTGTGATAGAATTTCTCTTTGCTTGGGAAAGACAGAATTCTCTCTGAAGTAGGGACAGTTATTTACTTTTTCACGATTTAAGACTCAGTCAGAACAGCCACTCCATATTGTTTACTTTCTTCTCCACTGAGGAGCAACCTATGGATCCTTTGAGTTCACCCTTCCTTTGTTCCTAAAAAAAAAACCACTGCTGTGTCACACGTCTAGTGGAGTCAAGTTCCATATCTAAGGCACAAGCAAGCCTGTACATGCTTTTTGTATTATATTGTTTTCACAAGGAGCGAAATGTGACTGAAGGCCTTAGTTCTCTCACAGTGTAGTTCTCTGGACCTGCATAGGATGGGGGAAAATACTATCCTAATTTAATTTGCAGGAATTGTTACCATTTAAGTTTACTGTCAGTTTTACTATCAATACTAATTACTTAAGCCAGCGTAACTGTGTGAATCATAATTGTAAGCAGGTTGTGTTTTACATGTTTAATTTGGTTTAGAATATGAAACCTATTGAGATGAGTTAACAGGAGCCTTTATTGTGATGCCAGAGCTATAACACAGAAACCACAGCACACGTTCACCTTCAGATTGCACCATCAGAGAGAGACTTGTTCAAGGTTCCTTAGTTGCAGATTGTGTTATCTTCATGCCATGTTCCCATCACCATCACTAAAGCAGCCAGTTCACTGCCATTAGAAACAAATTTCTAAATACCTAAACACCTACAGCTTCCTGATGATCACAAGTGCATTTTACTAGTGCAACCAAACCATGATCTTGAAACAGCTTCCTTTTGCCACCAACCTGAGCTGTATTTGAAAGGACATGAATAGATGTGTGCTTCAACATCCTAGTCAAAGCCCCTGAGCTATCTAGCCATTTTTGACTTAGACTTAAAGGCTGTGTAATGTTATTATTTTTGAAAACATGGATTTAAATAAACCATTTTTATGGTGCATTGAATCATAATTTTCTTTAATTTAAAATTGCTGTGTTCTTTGTTTGATGCATATCATTTTGCAAATATGCTCTGGTTAATGGGACTTTACAAAGTGAAAAATTAATGATCAGTTTTCTTATTTAAAGACCAGTAGCTAATGTCTCTTTTCTGTGTGAAAATTCAAGCACAAAAGCACAGCATTCAGACTGAACTCTTAGTTACTATGGTGATATCATGAAGCATGGTAGCAAATGTTATTTTAAAGCATTCTTCCATTTCCTATTCAAATGGTTAGTACAAAGTATTCTCCAGTATATTTAGTTAATAGCAGATCAATGCCTTTGTTCCTCTCCTGCCAGGCAAACTATAGACAAAGAGGAGTCATACTGCTTAACAATATTGCTATGGGAGACTGGATTAAAATAATCAATATGGCTTTTAACACATGCTTTTCATTTTGAACAAAACTCTAAAATTCCGATTCTGGGATTGTCTCCTGCCAGTAATTGTATTGGATTACATTATAAGTATTATTTCCCATAGCAACTAACTGTAGGAACATAGGAATTACTACACTAAATCAGATGTGTGGTCCATCTTGTTTGACATGCTGTTTTTTGGACTGCCTGATCATACACACCCTACCAAAACGCGTAAGAAATCCTATATATCAGGAGAAAGAGGTTGGTCAGATAGCCTCAACGCCCTTCGTGCTGTACGGAGCTAGCAAAAAGCATGGTTCCAATACCAGGACTGTGTTGGGTAACCCACCACGGGGCTGTCAGATTAGCTCAATTCCCAGGTGTAATCTAGTGTTTAAATTACATAAATTCTGCTGGAATTGTAGCTTAAACAGTAAACATGACAATGAAGGCCTTCCTTACTTCTAAGATTTAATTTCTATGAAACAGTGCAGCTCATATGTCAGAACAGGATCAGATAGTCCCTGACCTCTCAAATTCATCAAGTCAAGTAAAATTGTTGTTCTGTCTGTGTGTATCATGACAAATGTGGCACTGCAGCTTTGCACTAGTTTCCATTAATGGAATGTATTGGCCACAGCCCCAGGTAGGGTAAATGAACACAGTCTCACCTGAGAAAAAACCCTAGTGTATATTTCCTACGGATCTATTCCTTCTAGTTCTACCACTATCTACAAAGGCAGTGTTTTATAGTGGTGACAGTACTGCCTAATCCTGCATTATTCGACTTGGGTGCCAGGACTGCTATAGAGTTCAGTGTCTAAGTAGCCATTCTGCTGTTAACCCTTGCAAAGAAAGGGGCACTCCTTTATGAGGGCAAACTAGCCGCCTAAACTCAACGGGCATTAATTCTCTCTTTGCTAAAAACTATTATAGTCATACATTCAACTAACCTATGTAGGTAGAAAGAGATTAAGAAAGTGGCAAAGAGCGGTACTTGAAATAATACATCATTATGTAGTATCATTTTGATTACTGAGTAGAAAAGTAAAATTTTAAAAGCGGTTTTCGTAACTCCAGTGCATGCGCCATGCCAGGAGGGTTTGCTGTTCAGAAAACTAAAATAAATTATTCTTGTCAAAATAAGACAATAGAAAATAAAAATTGCCATAGACTGTTAACTTTTCAATAACTTTATGTTGTGCATGGTAGTTCTTATATTACCAATCCACTCTCCTCCTCTCTTCTAAGTTTTGAAGTACCGCTTAAGGCCTCCCTTAGAAGGAGCCTGAACAAAAAGCTTGCTGTACAAGCAGCATGCTCATTCAGTTACATGTCCTCTTGCTTTCTATATATGCCTCTAAAGGTTAAATATTTCATAAGTCACTGGTGATTTTGGGGGTATCTGAATCTGCAGTTCAAGAAGCTGCCATAATTTCAAAGTATTTCACTTGTAACTGGGCGTGTTTCCAGAGAAAGGAAAGAGTCGAGGATGATTCACTGAAGTTTACTGTTTTTAGGGGCCAAACTTACTCCAAAATTACAATCAAATTATTTTTGCCCAGAAAACAAAAAGGGGAGAAAAAGGAAAAATGCGTATTTTGGCATTTCTGATACACTTCGTTTTACAAAGGAATTTAATATATCTATGTATATATAAATGTATTTATATATATATATATAAAATGTATTTATTTACACACCCACACTGGCACAACACTAGGAGTTGGGTACAGTCACTCTTGTGAGTTGGGAGACCGAAGTTAACTCGCTTACTTTGAGTGAGGTGGGGAAGGGCCAGGACTCGGTGTTACCCCCTGAACCACGTGAAGAGCAATAGCAGCACCTCTGCCTCAGGACCTCCTTTAGCCAAGCCCAAGATCTCCCAGTTTCCTCTCCCTAGCTAAAAATGACTGCAACAGAAATGCAATAGATCCTTCCAGGCTCCATAAAGCTTTTTTCCCCTCCTTACTTTCTAGGGGGAAAATATTAAATATATTTTTCATCCAAGTTCAGCCTCCTCAAGGCAAACTTGGAGCTTCCAGAACATGTGGAAGAGAGTGACAACTATTTAATAATCCCACACATGACCCATGAATAAGGTCGGTCATTTTAGCGTTTCACATATCTATTAGACACAAAGGCGGAGTGTCTCTTGTTTTTAAGTTATTCCTCTGAAACTGATGTGGTCTAAAAATACTGTTCTTGGTTTCAGAGACTGTCCCTGTAACTTTCATTCATACAAAGCCTGATTTTACAAATTGCTAAGGATTCAAGGACAGACATAAGTTACATGCTTAATTTTCAACATACAGCTCGTATTAGTGATTTAAATTACATTACTGACAAATACATGTTTCTGCGCTCTTCTGTCTCAGGTCAAAGAAGATCCAGCAACCCTCAGAGCTAAAAAGCCAAGTAATCACATGGAATTAAAACACTTGAATTGAATAATTGTTGCTAGACTGAGACCTTTAATTTGAAAAAAAAATATCAGAATTCTTCTCCCTCCAGTATTCTACCAAAATATTTCATTCTTATTTTGTCGTAGAGATTCACCAGTAATTAATCCTGAAAGATTTCCAGAAACCCAATTAAATAAAAGAAAAAAAAGAGATATCCAGCTGAAGTCTGCCAGATTTTCAGACTGTGAACTTGTTAGATGGATGGACAAACATACTGAAATTATGAAACAAGCTGTTATTTTCAGCAAGAATATTTGCAATGCTCTGCTGATTCACATTAATATCTTATGATGTCCTTAAAAAAACTTTAGTCAGCTGTTCATCATAGCTTCATTCTCTAACTAACTAGTCGTTCTAGGCTTCTTAGGAAAGGAAGTGATTCACAGGTTTTCTCTATAGGCAAAAGATAAAAGCCAAGGAAGAAATTTGCCAATGTTTAAGTATCTTGTTTTACTCGTGAGGAACGTCAGCCACAGGGAAAGACAGATAGTCTGGAACAAACCCAACGCATTTAAGTGTTTCATTCTACAGGATTTTTTTCTTAAGACTCCTATTTACATTTCCTTAACTGTTTCTGCTTTAGTTTGTAATATCTGGGAAGCCCCACATCTGGTTACTAAAGTGGCTCTGTGTTAAGAAGATTTCAAAGATGTTACTGGCAATGACTTCCCATTTACTTTCCAGGGTAATTCCCTATATATAATCTTAACCTATATTAACCTTATTTTAAATGATTTAAGAAATCTACACTCCATCACTTTCCTCAAACATTTCAGGATCAGATCAGAGGATTCCAAATCTATATTTGAAAATATGGTGTATACATTCAAGTCACTCCAAAAGTCAAGTTTGCTGATGATTCATCTCAGTTCGAAAGACCAACCTCAGACAAACAGCTAAAGCGTATCTTTTTGGCAAATCACTTCACTGATTACAGGATATACCAGAGAAGAATTTTCTCACTAAGCTTTTGCCTGGAGGAGAGAAATAGCAGGCTTGGTGCTGCCTATTGAGGACAAGCTAATTTAAAATTTTCTTTTTAAATTAATATCATGGGTAGCTCTAAGTGTCATGACAGCACTCATTACAGTGATAACTTGAACAAGTCCATAGCATCTAAGCTTTCAATTAAAAAAAAAAAAAAGGCATTATGATTGAAAACTTTCTGTGGCCTAGAAAAAAAGGGGTAATTATGCTATGGCATTTCACACGTCACTAGAGAGATCAAGGAAAAGTGTCTTCCTTTGCTTGGATTTATACGTGTATGGCCATATATTCATATATTAGTACATGTTGCTAGGACTTTCACATCTTGTCAGTCATCAACTATTGGCTCTGTCAGAACAAGACTTCTGTCAGCCACAAGACTTTAACAGTGAATTATATGATCCAGTATAGCAAATTCCACTTTCTCATTCTCTTCAGAAAAATTATTACACGCACCTTTTTGTTCAGCTACGCAGTTCTTTCTTTTACTGCAAGCTGACACTCTACTCAAACTGATACAATCTATAAAAGAAGACATAATCCTCATCTGGAGAGCTTCTCAGTAAAGCTATTAAAACTTCAGAAAAGTTCTGGGATTTTTTCTCCATTTATATACATATATATATGCACACACATTTCATATACACACACACAGAGATGGAAATAAGAATATGAAGCCTATTTTATTTAAATATTTGGTGTACACATGCCAGGAGGCATTATGGGAGAGAAAGACAGGAGGCTAAGATGAAACTGAGTGGGGTGAAGTGTCACAAATGTCAAAAATATAAGAACATTCTTTTAGTAGCAATTAAGAGCACCTTGCTGTAAATAAATTGAATTTGTATTCTAAGCTCTACCTGATATATAATTACCTCCTGTGGTTCTCCCATAAACATAGCCATAACATTTGAATAAAGGAGGTTGATTTGCCTTTTTCTAGAAAGCGCTACAGAAAAGAGTTATATTTTGTTTGGGTCGATTTATCCTTTATTATATTGAGCAGGATGCTATTTATTACTGTTATGTAATGAACAGAACTTCGCAAATCAGTTGGCACTGGGCATGATTGTTTAAGTGATGGTTCAAATAAAAAAAAAAATAATAATTAGCTCTTCTGCTAGGATGTGACCATGTATTACTTTTAATGGGCCTCACAAACAGAGGAGATCAGCCCTCGTGAGGAAAGGTTGAAACATTCCACCAGCCAAGCAATTTAAATTCTAAACGTTTACCAGAAGACATAAAGGTCAGATATGTACCAGTATCTCTAGACACATAGATATGTTATCTCCTTCTCGGAAGGAAAAGAATTATTAGAGAGAGATAGTAGATGAAAATCAGAAATTAGATGCAGGCAGTTCTGCTAGAAACAGCATCAGGTGAAATCTCACCCACGGGATGATATATCCTCCCGAACTCAAGTTCTAAAAGATCTGCAGATCAAAGGAGAATACTCAAAATAAGCCCCAAAGCATGACTATTCTTGCTGAGCGTCCTTTCATTCTTACAATACTGATTATGCGAACTGTTAGGCTCGCATGAATATTTTCAGATAAAATAAACAATGGAAGGATGAGTAATAGCAAGTCAATAGTCACGGAGTAAAGATGCTGAAAGTTCATCAGAAAGAGCGACTCTGACTGTGGATGCTTGGATAATTGGGATTCCACTGTCTTTTGCTTTTCAAAAATATCCAGAATGCTATCTTACTTTGGAATAATGAAAACCAAATGAAAGCTACACAGTTAATTTGATTTATTTCAGCCTCCCTCCAAAGCTTTGTTTCTCCAATCTGTTCAGTTCCTGCTATTGGTTAGAGTTGATCTCCCTCCTAAATGAACCTCTTTGGAGGGATAAATCTATTTATAAATAGAAAACAAATCAAGCAGGCAGGCAGAGCAGTGTCTCTGTGATTGCTGAGCTGTGACAAAGTTTTTTATCTAGGAAAGAGAAAAGAACTCCAATAAACTCTTTTTTTAAAATGCCTGAAGTTCTTAATGCAATTGCTAAATTAGGAGGTGTATGACCACTAACCCTGGCATAGATTTAGCTTGGCAATGACTGGTAAATTCACAGGGGCAGAGCACTAACTGGGTAGAATGACGTAGCACATAATAAGCTATGTTTTATAGAAAAACCATTTGCTTAAAAATAAATAAATAAATAATCAGGATTCTAGTTCTCAGTCAGATCCTGCTAGATTCAACCATATAGTTGGAAGACAGTAACTTTAAATGTTGTTAGCAAGTCTGAAAACGTAAATGGTTTTAGGGGAGAAGGACTGGGGATATACCGAAAAGAAAAGAAGGAAATGAAACTATCACTTCCATGTATCTCATGGTTCTAGAGTTTCAGGCCTTAAAAATTATAGCTTGGTCAAACTGGAAGACATGCTGAAGTTGAGACCCTCCAAATTTCAGCAATTAGCACAAACAGAAGAAATGAAATCGACTCTTTTTCTTTCCCAGCCACTTTATCAGGACTTCACAAGACATCTTGTTTTAGGTAATTTCAGCTGACTTTGGTTTGCATTTGTTCAGTTTGCAAACCCAAAAAACTAAACCCATCATTGTGTCTGACTTTACCACAACAGCAGCAACAAAAAGCTCAGTAATTAGGGCACTCCTTAATATCCTTAATGAAAATGGAATCTTTGGCTATATACACAGCTCTTGTTCAGATGGGTAAAAGAAAAAAAATTACACTCCATCAATATATTATTTGTAAAAAGATGGTTGGGTGTTTTTTCCTCTTTATCCTCCTCTACTAGTTCCCTTTCTATAAATGCTTTAGCACCAATGGCTTCATTGCCCTATTAAGTCAACTGCAGGTACATCAGAACCTCTTCATGAATATTCACAGAGCTCAATAGAAATGTTGCCCAAAAATCAAATTTGAATGAAAAACTAGGACATCTGTCACATAGACAAGTAACCCTGAAGAGGTGTTTTGTTGGAAGAAATTGAAAGAGAAAAGTTAGCTATGAAAAAGAGACTTGCCTGTATTTTTACGCTAAATGGCAAGGAAAATGAGTATAAATATCTCTCAAAAATTGATATATGTTGTTGTATTTTGTGAAGTCAATACTGTTATCCTTTCAGAAAAATACTCATGTTGTATGTTGCTTATGCAAGGAAGGACATATTCCTTGCAAAAAATGCCAGGCTTTCGAATGGTTGTAGAAGGTCTAAGGGATGTTTAATAAATTTTACTAAGAATTCTTACCTATTTGCAGGCAGCCTTGCTGTTGACGAGACTTCTCCTGCATGAACAGGCCCTGGGACAGGATTTCCAGACAGCTAGGGCAGGCTGCACAGCATGCTGCTCTACTGTAACCGCTGCGTAACTCCAGGCAGAGCTCCTATTGCAAAGTACATTCACTAATATTAGAATACAAGGAGCTTATTCTTTACCGTATAACTCACAGGTTTCAGCCCCATTTTTTATTCTTGTTATCGCTCCATTGCTATGCAGTAACAATTTGAAATTAAGAAATAAATTAGCTTTTACAGCAACAGGCAAGTACAACTTTTCCGACAGCCATGGAAATCTATGCAAACTCAGGCCAGCGGGACACGCACACCTTGCCTGTGCTCTGCAAGACTTCATAGAATTTCACACATTATTTCCCACGTGCCCATCAGGGCACTACTGGACTTCTGAATTGCAAATTCTATGCTGAGGCCATAGCCCACCATTTTAACTTACATGGCCAGTATCAGGACTTTCCAAATAGAAAGAATGCTGGCTTTTCTTCCTGCTGATGTGTCAGTAGTACTAAGGTACCGAGCTGCTCAGTTCTCTTCTTCACGCTGCACAGCTCAGGGATTCTGTGAAACAGCTGCAGTGTGAGCATGCTTTGTAAACAACGTGTGCATATTTCATAAGGCACATGAAAAAGGGGAGGTTGAACAGGCTACTTCAATTTTGGTTTTGCTTAATTTTAGGATACTTGCGGGCGTAATTACTAAGAACAGTAGGTATGGCATATGAAAATCAATATTGTGATTTTTAATTTGATTAAGACCTTTTAGTATTAGAGAAATGATGCTAATTTTCAGAGAGCTAGACTTCTGAGCATTTGATCATACTTTGGACAGAAAATATTTTGTACTTTTAAATGCTCACTTTCCATTTCTCTTCTATAAAAAAAAAGTTCAAAGAAAATATTTGAGCTGTTCCTTCCTAATCTCTATTAGTACATAAGTTCCTTGAATCTGAGCTATCATATCTGGGTCTTACCCAGTGGAGCTTATAACTTGTTTGATCTAGAGCTATTTGGTTTTGTGCCTCCTGGACCAAGTCCCTCTGGACCCATCTGACCTTAAAAGAATTGCTGTTGACTCAGACATCCTTAATTCAGCTGTCAACTTTAGCAGTAGTTTGATTGAAGCTAAAGTTAAATCATCCTTTACCTAAGCTAGTTTGCTGGAATCCACACAGTCTAATTGAGCCATCCTTTTAATAAAAGACTTTTCACTAAGCTATTCTTAACAAATACAAGAAGAATACATCAAACACATCAAAATCCTTATGTGTTGTAAGACAAATTTATACATGCATTTTAAAACAATGAGGGTTTTTTTTCATACTTGGTTTTATTGTTAAGGCTGAAAACAACTCAGATTTGACATTTCCAAGTAGTTATTTCTGAGTTATTTCATAGCAAAACTCTGACCATAATGTACATGAGAAGATGTACTCTGTAATGTTCATAGAACTCCTGAACAATTGCTTCACTTCTGCGTAAGCAGAAACTGGGAGTGATTTGCTAGGGAATCGAGGCTATTTGCTTCTTCCCCCTTATTAGAACTGGCTAGTGTAAAGTAAACCACTAAGTCATCTGGCACTGCAGCAGTTTATATAGGTTGAACTTGCAACTCTCCCAAATGAGCTGGAATATGCAAAATTTTGTTTCAAAACGAAAACTGTGCTGAAAGGCTCATTTACAAATTTTGTAAAGGGTACAGAGATGAATGGGATTTTCATTCTATCTATAAGATGTCCTGATTATGCTTGAAATAGGCTGTGAGGATTTATACAGCAGACAATAACCAGGTACTGCATAATGGTCCCATCCAAACAACAGCCTGAGCAACAACCTTTCTTCTGCCAGTCATATTCAGTATCTGTGCCACCCATTTTTGGAAAGCATGAATTATTGCTAAGGTTTTCCAATTAAAGGCTCTATAGTAAATATTTAAAAAAAAAAAAAACAACAAAAAAACAAACCCAAACCACAAAATGTTTTTAGAAGTTATTTATATTATGTACTTCAGTAAGGCAGTGAACTAGTGAACTGCCATTGTATTGAAGAACTCATTAAGCACCAAACATTTAAAATTTATCTGACCTTAATGTCGTACTTCTAAAACAAAGATTATGGGTCATGCTTACAGTACTATTCTAGTAGTTTTTTTGGAAAAAGAATCGAAGTCTTTCTACATACCCATTTCAGACTGACTTCTAAGACGATTGTCTAGCTGGAAGACTTAATATGGTCTTTAGCCAAGTAAACAGGTGGATAACTGGAAAGTGATGGTATTACTTGAGATGTTTACTGGAATAATATATCCAAATCTATTCACACACTTAAAATGTTGTTGCAAAATTTTAGAGAGTAGAGGAACGAACTGCAAAAATGATTTAAAGCCTGGAAAATCTGCCTTATAGAAAGAGATTTAAGAGGTTCAATCTATTTAGCTCATCAAAGTCAAGCTTAAGGGATCTCTAAGTACAGACATGGAAAGGGGATATCTTACACCAGAGGGCTTTTCCACATCGCAAGCTAAGACACAACTATATGCCTTGACTGGAAGTTAAAGCTCAAGAAATGCAAATTAGAAATAAGCTATATTTTAAACAGTAAGGATTATTAACCAGTGAGGAAACTTAATATGTGATGTTCTGAATTTTCTCATATTTGAAATGTTTAAAGCAAACCTAGATTTCCCCTTTTGTATTTTAAAAGACATTATATGGCATGGCTTGATGTTGAGGTAGAAGATTATGGGCCTATCCTTGTAGTGTCCTGAAGACAGCTCCAAGTTTGTGCTGTTCCCTCTCTGGAACAGCCAGTGACAAAGCTTGTGTCTGGTCTCTTCAGCACAGGCAGAGAAAGCTTTGGTCCATCTGCAAAATCCCACTATAGTCATATCCATTAAACATCCCTGCGGGGTCCACCAATGAGCTGACTGATTTTCTGGTCAATAACAACAATTAAAAAGGCACTTTCTTGGTGAATTTATCTGATCTACTGGATGGGATGAATCTCCAGAATAAGCCTCCAGAAAAGAACTCTTTCTCACTGTCAATTATTGCTACACTCATAATCTTGTTATGAGAAAAAGGGAAAACAGTGTGCACGTGGAGTGAAGAATTTATTAGCCCAGTTAATGCTTTAACAGGCTAAAATTCCAAATTATCTTCTAATTAATTTAAAAAAGCTTTATTGATAATGCAGTTTAAATTGTCCTGCAAAACATCTCTAGTGTGATCCTCTAGTGCTCCTCTAGGCACTAATGTCGATAGTTTCAGACTTCCTCAAGCAGAGTAGAGAAAGGTGACAAAGCAACTGGAGGTCTTTGTTGAGAGGATTCTGATGCCCCTGGTGGCGGGTTCTTCCTTCTAAGTGTTGGGGTCGCTTAGGGTTAGTTGTATATCTTTCCCTTATCACAATCTGCTTCCTTCTTAGAAGTGCTTTTTCCCCCAGCCCAGTGAACGCAAAGGACTGTTGCTTGTTATGAAGGGACCACGCAGGAGTGCCAGGCCACCCCCAGAGCCAGTGATAGCAAGGGAGGCAACGAATGGTCGCTTGCCCCCTTGGCAACTGTTACCCCAGCTAAGCCCAGATGGGGCCGTGGCAAGGCAAAACAGCCCCGAGAGCTGGTGCTGACGGGTTTCCGGCTACCTACTAGCAAATGGCAAAAATTGCTTTTACTGGACTACATTTGAAGAGATTATAGAGTGAATACTTTAGCTGCAGATATCGACATTTCGTCATACTACATCACCCATTCAAGTCACTTAACATCAGCAACTTTTACTAAGGTCAGGAGCAGAGGACGTCAAGTACTCTATATAAGTAACTGAGATCTTAAAGAGCTGAACCTTTAGGTAATTTTAGGACTCACACCATTAGTTCTAGTTTTTACTTACTGGATAAAGACACAATAAAGTTGTTAGTTTCCCTTGTGTAACCTTCATAAACGTCCTGGTTGTTTAGTTTAATACAGAAATATCTTCTCTGTGCGTGTGTTCTTTTTAAGGCAAACATACCATCTAAGCAAGCAACCACATAATCTTCCATGTAATCTCCACTAATAGCTACTTTTGGTTCCTAGAGTAAAAGGCGTAAACCCCTTATCCAGCAAGTTGCTCATTTCTCAATGTTACAGCTTTTGGTGAAATTTATTCTTGATCCCAATTAGTACTCAATATGTGTCCTGAACCCCAAGGATTCATTAGCTTCATAATTTTCATCACAGTTGGTATAACTGTAAATGCTATTATTCATATAGAAAAATCAGCCTTTAAAGGGTCACAGCTGTATTACTACTTTTTGAAGCTTAATCAGCACTTCGCTGCAAAGCTGGGATTACTGCTCTGAAGGCAGGCAACTTCCTATCAGTACGGGAATCTGAACGGAAGGTAGCTGCATGGGACTTCCACCAAAAGCAAATGTTAATTTACATTTATGCCCAAATACTGATTACTTCAAACCTATCCCAGAGTAATTACTCACTTCTAGTCTATTCCACATATGAATCAAGGAACTAAGAATGTTTTCTCCATCCTTTGGTTATTTTTTATAGGATTTTGCCCTATGAAAGAAACTATCAGAACCCTTCAGTTGTTTTCACAGCCCACCTTCTTGTTCAAATGCTGCAAGATTAATCTCTCTGATCAGCTGCTTTTTATAAAGCCTGTATTTAATCATACATTTAATCTAATGTTTCTTTAAAGTACATTTACTAAAATAGTGAACTGCAGGAAAGGGTTTTCTTGACAATGCCTGTTATCATTGAAAGAAATTGTAGGCTAATTTTCAAATGCACTTTACAATCATGATGCAGTTCAGGCAATATTTAGATACTTACTTTGACCTGATGGCAACTGAAGGACTTCAGCAGTTCTTTGAATTTCACCCTGTAAAAAAAAAAAAAAAAAAAACAATAAAAAATAAGCATTGTAAAATATTAAAATGAATACAACAAACATTGAAATAATTTCTAATGCTTGCATTAAAGGCTTACATCTCTCAAGGCCATCTGACACAAAAGCTACAGTTCCCATTAGTGCATAAGACGAATACAAGGAAAAAGTTAACATAGACAGAAAATCAGGAGCACAAGGGGTAGGTAACCTCAGAGGAAAATCTTTCACCAGGACAGCGGGTGGGAAGCAACTGTGGGAGAAGGGAAGGATGGGAGGACAGTCTGGAGAAAGCAGTGACAAAAGCCGCATTTTCTAAACAAAGCAAGCACTGTCTATTGTACCTGCTCTACTACTGATGACATTTTTTTGTTTGTACAAAACCCGCCACCATTCATGAATCTGACAAGGTCAGGTTCTCCTGTTATTTTATTGGATGCTCTACAGGCAAGATGCAGCTTTAACTTTTTAGTTTTGGATAGGGTATACCAGTAGTATGTTTCATATCCCTCAGTTGGCATCCCACTTGCATTTTCAAAATGGCTTAGAAGGTGGTATCCTTTGAAGGTGGATTTTACTCTCGGCGTGGCGAGTAAATTTATGCACAGCTTCTAGTAAAAGCCGTGATTAAGATTGGTAGCTGCTATGAAAAGGCATACTGGAAGAGCATTCTAAAACCTGGATACAAGCACCATAACAGTGGACGGGATGTAGAAAAACATGAAAAAATATTTCACAGCATGGAATCTTGACAACGAGCAGAAAGCTGCAGTTCACCAAAACATATCTCTACATGTAAAATTATCTTAAAGCTCAATTATACAGTTTATGGCAGAAAAGTTGGACACACACACACACTGAGTCAGCTATTACTTTGCTTTCCTTTGAATTGTTTTCTGGTATCAGATATCAGTCCTGAATCTGCAGAGCCTGGCAGTTTAATTTTTTAAAGCTTTTCTTATTTAATCCTGACATCAATGTGCTTGTGCAATATTTAGAGTGCTCCTCAGGAAAAGCCAGTAGTCAGGCTTTTTTATGAATAGCGCAGTTCAAAGAGCGAAAGAGACAGATGTGTGCAGACCGTTTGGCATTTCTTTATTTCTTTATATCATGTATTGATTTTTGCTCCAGAGGTGGGAAAACACTCTTTTGTGAAATAAACTTATTGAAGAAACCACAGGTAAGGCTCAGGAGTTTCTCTGCCAAAATAATAAAAAAAAACAAACCCGCAACCAAACCATAAAGACTATCTGTTACTTCAGAAGATCAAGCCTTTTCTAATTAGGTCTTGTGAATCTGGAAGTAAGAAGCAGAGCCATCACACACTTAAAATTTCTGCAAAGAAATAGCAGATTTCAGTTTTTCTGAGATGAATTTCCATCTGAATTGGAATAGACATAATTCTATTTTTGATCAGCCACATAGACCACAGTTAAAAACTGGGGAGCGTAGGACTGAAGTGCCTTGGTTTTTAATCTCAAAGTACAGTTGCTGGGTAAATGCCCCGCAATGACCATTTGCCTGCAGAGAAACCACAGTAACGGCTTGAAGCACCAGTGTTGTTCTGGACCATTAAAATAGTGCAAATAGGAACAATGACGCATATAATTATATAGGAAAACACCTTAAATCTAACTCTGCCTCCTTAGAACCCAGTATAGAAACCTTGTTGATTCCAGAGGATAGATACCGTCTTTTTTTAAAGACAATGGAATAGCAGGCACCTTGCAGAATTAAATACTCTTATATGAAATATTTAATGATAATAACTTCTACTCAATGCTGTAAATACACAAAACAGACCATAAGGAATGAGCTTTCAAAATTTATAACTGAACAGGATTAATTTATTTCAATAGTTTTCACTGGGACTTTTTTCTTCTATGTTATTGCCAGTGCCAGAACCATTATTTAAGAATTGCTACATTGAAAGTACATAATTAAAACCTCTATTATGCATCAGAAATAGTTTGTGCTTTACTTCCAAGTTATAGGATTATTGCAATTTTTTTCTCTTAATTAAGCATTATATGTTAATTCTGCTTTCTTCCCGTAGAGTCATTAGCATATAAATACAGGCACTGACTCTATCTGCAATTCTCTGTAAAAGATTAAGTTTTCAAATTGCAATGGGCTAATAATTTATTAAAAAATAAATATGCTTCATGAAATTACTGTTGCCCTAACATTTCCATTAATAAGTGCGCATCTAGAACAAAAGTGATTCTAAAACTAATTTGGAGAAGATGGACAAATGAAATTTTAAATAATGAAATGGGTATTTACTATTTTAAATGCTATGCTTTGTTTAAAAAAAAATGCCTTTGGTTTAGAGGCTATTTTATCTTCCATTTCAAATCATTCAAGAAAAATATGGTTAAGCATTTCTTGGTTGACATTTGTTATCTTTTTTAGCAAATCAAAATATCAGATGATATAGTCTCAATATTAACTATTGAAGATTGTAGCAATATTCTGAAGAAAGTTGCTGAATTGGAAGATGACTCAGAAATATGTTTTTCTACAAAACAGGAGAAATTAAATATTCGGTTGCCAACAAAAGCAGGAATCTATGTTCTTCTTCATATCCTATCCGTTCTTGGTACCATCATCAACTGAAATTTTTATACGTATATATCTCCATACCCATTTTTCTTATAAAACAGGTAAAGACCATGCATTCTACCCAGTGATATAGATAACACTCACAACATCACTGGTGAAAACGAAAGGCTGCGGTGTGAGAGGTGATATGTTTGTTTTCAGTTCTATACCATATTCCTCTAAGAAGGGTGACAAAGTACGCCCTGGCAGAAGGGTGGTGGTGTTTATTCCCACCTCCTGAGTTCTTGCCCAGATTCCAGAGTGTGGCAGAAGAAGCTGTGACAGAGTCACAGCAAAGAGCAGTATTCACATCTCGAGCAAGGAGCTCACAAAAAGATCAAGGAGCATACGGTCATGGGGTCTATGACTTGGGCACTTTTTGTTCCAGTCTACATTTTGAAAATACAGTACTGATTTGAAAGAGAATTCAGAATTAACTAGCATAATCTTCTTTCTACAGCTTGCCAAATGCTGAGGTCTCTTATGTTGACAGCTTTTGTAAATCGGACGGCATGATGTTTGTTAATCCATAAGGAATTTCTACGCCTTCCTTTGCTTATGAATCAAACGATGAGCTCTTGGCAGCTGACCAGAAAGACAGTACCTTTTCTCTACTGCATGATCGATTGGAATAGTTTTTTTACTGTTCTCTAGTGCAGACACATTCTTTCACACACTAAATTGTCTCAGGTGGACCTATCGTAGTGAGGATAATACACTAAACCCATTTGGCTAGACTGCATAAAACTCTTTATTACTACATAGACACAGTTGCATCAGCTATTCATATCTTTGAGGGCCCTAAAGGAGTTTTCTGCGTGGCCTTTTCAGTAGTTAATATATGTCCTGCAATAGCTTCTCTGGCAAGTTTCTTATAGTAGTGCCCTATAGGCTATATAGACCAAACAACTAAACATCCTGATGACATAGAAAGGGAGCTAAGATCAGACACATGGGAAACAAGCAATTCAATGTTCCACATAGCCTCAGTTCTGCTCTGCACACTCTCCATCCAACACAGTCAGAAAATATTGGCAGATCCCACTGAAATACCATACCAGAGCAAGAAAATACTCATTCCCTTCCTACCTCAGGCAAGACATACACAAAAAGCACCTAGTTCATTCTCAGTGGCAGCAGTTTTCAAGTGATGGCTCAGCTGTCCCTGTAGCCTTCTCTATCCTCCTCCTCTTTCTACAGCATTTTATTTTTGTTTACTTAGTTGCGTGTTTGTTTTTGTTTTTTTTTTTTCCCCTAATCACATTGCTTTAAAATGGTAAGTTATGTACTCTGTTCTGTGAAGGTATTCAACTCATCTCCCACAGCACTCTCATTTTGAAAGTGTGGATGTTTGGGCTGGCCAAAGCAGACTGTTAGTGGAATGTGAACTGGTTGGACAACTGGATCGATGGCCCAGCACGTGCTGGCAGCTGCTAATAAGCCAATGCTTGAACGCATCCTCAGCTGCTTTGAAGATGACAATACACGAGGGAACTGGCTGACATGACAAGTGGCAGAGTCTTGATACAGAGACCTTGAAAAAACTGAGGGTTGGGCCAAGAAAAATTTCATGAGGTTCAGTAAGCAGCAGCAGAAAGTTCTACTGTGGGGTAGAGTCACCCGACACATTGGTACAGGCTGGGCAAATGAATAGTGACTTTTCCATAAAGGACCTGGCAGTTACAGTGGATGCAGGAATGAATATGAGCCAACTCACTGCAAGTAAGACAAACCACAGATGCGGCTGCATTTGGAGGAGTGTGGAAAGCCAAATTTTAGATCTAAACTCACTCAAATTTTACCGATGTTAGTGTTTCAGATCAACAATTTAACTCCAGTAGAGTAGTATTGATAGTTGTAAAGAAACTGATATAAAAGTGATGTCTTAGCCTATTAGATACTCTATTCTCTTCCCATACAATGTATAGGCATGTTTAAAAAGCTTTGATTAGTTACAATCTGAAAAGGAAATAAAACCCTCCAGACCTCCCAGTATTTCATCACCCTATGAAAGGATGACCAGAAAATACCATCGGGGAGAGGAGCATTGTATAGAATATGGTATTATGAGTATATACATTTTGCAGGTCACAGATCTGTGTACATAACCCTTGTGCCAGGCAATACCTGCCACTTAATAGCAGTGGTCTGGAGCAGAAAACATGTGGCTGTAGCTAATGAGCCGTTTTGCAGCCTCCTTCAACGTTAATACGACTGAGCAAAGGTGATGGTGGAAGGCTATCTGATCTGCTTCGTAAGGCATTACAGGGAATTCTGTTTTATCGTGCAATGCCACTGATGTTCCAGCCTACAATGTCTTTAATTATATTCCCATGTATGGTTCACTTGTGGATTATTAATGGTTCATTGTTATTTTTAATTCCTATTTTTAGATATACCACTGTTTTTCCAAACCTACCATTTCTCAGAAAGCACAACAAAAATGCAACAATATAAAGATCTAGGAAATTCTCAATGATCAATAAACCTGAAGAGCCACAATGGCATTCACAAATGTGATAATCTATGTCATTATGACTTCTATCCCATATTCTTATTCTAAGACTACTAGCAATAATGCGGCTGCTGGTAAAATGACAAGGAAAATGACTTTTTTTTTTGCCCACTCATTTCAAATAAAATTTTACAGGACATATGAAATGTTGCAGTACTTTTTTTTTTTTTTTTTTTTAACCAATATATACACTAAATGCTCAAGAAAGACCATAGAAACTATTCAAATAAGGAGGCAATGAATAGTGGCAAGAAATGTTGCTATCTGTGTCAAATCAGAAGGAATTTCATTTGGGGAATACTAGGAGAAGCAACAGGCTACTGGCTTTCAAAATTAAGTCGTAAGTAAGAAAATGCAACTTTGTTTTTATGTTTTTATTTCATTCATGTCAAAATGTGAAAGATGGACTCAAGGAAATCTGATGGCAAGTAGGATTGTTGTTGGCAAAAAAATGTGCTCACCAAAACCCCTAAAAGCCTGTCACTAAAAAATTTTTGTATTGGGGAAAAAAAAAAAAAAAAGCAAGCAAATGTATCAGAAAAAAGTCTTTAAAAGTTCCTTTAAAAATTGAGACATTTCCTACTCATGGAAGGTACAGTATTTAGTAAAGGACAGACAGACTTCTGTCCACAAAAGGGGGCTTTCATTTTTGATGAAATCAAAGCTTCTCACTGTACAAGCGGAAGATAGTCGTCTCAGGGCAAATACCTGTAGCGTGGTATAAAAGACAGTTTTCAAAGATAACTGCTGAAGGTAACAAATGAACTGGGGCATTGCCTGACAGAAGTAGATGGACACAGGGGCCTATTCTTAAAAGAAAATGTTTGTTTGGGTTTTTTTTTTCCCCCTCCAGTTCAACTGAATCAGACCACTCAACTGAAATGTAGCTTCTCAAATGAGAAACCAGCTTAAAATAACTTCTGCCAACCTCACCTGACCCTAACAATTTATCTTTGTGTTTAGATGGATACTCATCACCAAAGTATGTAACTGCCTTCTCCAAGGAGTAATATAAGAAAGATATTTCTCTTCTTTTGCTGGCTGGGAAGAAGAAGGTGTCATAGGTAGTGTCATCTTATTTAAAAGTCCGGCGAGGTGACTGTTTAAAAGCATTTGTGGGAAAGCTTGGGCTCAAAGATGGATTTTATTTTTTCTTAGAAATGAGAAAGCAAAAGTCATCTGGTATTGACGTGCCTTCTTGAAAATTCTATGGACACACTAAAGTTTCCAGCCACTGGCCCTTAATTGAATTCACAGTAGTAAATAGCTGTTGTGAAAAATTTATAGACGAAAATTGAACACCTTTGAGGATTACTATGTGATAGATTCTGCCAATTAGATCATTAAGAGAAAAAAACCCTAACACATGACCCTCCACTGCATATACTGCCCGACCCCTCTTCACAGGCCGGAACTCCAGTTTGCCATGAAAACCAGCTTGATATATTCTGTGGAAAAAAAGAAGATGACAAAACAAGAAAAATGATCCCCCCCAAATCCCTCCTTCCCAACCGTTAACTGTAGCTTGTCAGCAAATTAATTTTTGAGAGAACCAAATCTCCGGTTTCTCAGGCAGATTCAGAATAAAGTTATACATCATTGCTCTTGATAGCTGGATCAAGTAGTTCATACCTCTCCACTCCAGGGTCACTGAAAAACAGTAATTCGGTTTAAAATGTTCAGAAGAAAAAATTAACCTATTCTTGTTCAAGCTACTACTTACAGGTAACATTGTGACTCTGCATACCCAGTTTTAAATGAATACATGAACTGAAATGGTAATTAATTTATTACAAAGGGCTATTTTTAGAGGCTATAGGAATGGCTGAAAGCTTAAAGGTTTTTCTGGTTTAAAGAATAATACTTTTTTTTTTTTGAAGATCAAAAGAAGATTGGAAAAATGATTTCTGTAAGAAGCAGTAGTCTTCTGAAGCAATGCCATTTACTTTTAGCCATGATACGATTTCCTTTGGATATAAATGTGCTGAACCTCAATCAGGATGCAGAGCAGCCAGTTAAAGGGGAACTTCAAAAAGCCCTGAAAAAGGGAAACCTGCGTAAAAGTTCACAGTAATTTCTGCATACAGTTCTGAAAAGGAAAGGGCTTTGTAACATGCGTTCTCAATTTGCAATTTAAGGTGCACTGTTCATCGAAGATGCTTTTCTTAAACCTGCTTCTTGCTTTAAGACTCAGAGAGACAAAAATTAGCCTTTAGATGTTTTCTCTTTTTAAAATTCTGTTTCTTCTTACATTTCAGAAGTCTGAAAGTCTTTAAAATGGGGCCTTTTTTACATAGCTTTTTGGACAAAAAGAATAGCATCTAACTGTATCATTTTTCCACACTTTTAACATGAAATGTTAGAAAAGTAACTCACCTTAGTGGATAAGAATGACTAATCTTTCAAAAATATGGATAAAGAAAATTGAGAATAGCTAGAATGAGGCTGTAAAATAAAGCATATCCTACCTTAACACAATGTTAATATTTTAATACATTTCAAATAAGTTTCCAATTATGAAAAAATAAAGAGTATGATTTTAGTAAAGTACTGGGAAAGCCTCCAGGAGGCATAGGAAGCTTAACATAAGCCATATGCAAATACAGCCCTGTGACTTTGTTATAAGTATATGGCATATGTAAAAACCTAAAAATATACTGGTTTTAAAATTCTTTTTTTGTAACTGGCAGTTTTCATCTCAGCTATATTTTGAAACAAATATAACAACTTGCCTAAAAGAATAAAACGTAAATAGGCAGTTCCCATAGCAATGACAGAGAAACATAGAGGAAAAAAAACAGAAAAGAAAAAAATCGGGTGGGAAGGGGAAGTACCTACGAGCAAGTCCCTTTGGCAAAATATTGACAGATGTAATGAAGAAATACCGGCAGAGGATGTTAATACAGTAGCTCAGACTCTTGCTGAACACTGAAATAGTGGGTCTTATAAGATGAATTAATACAAGACAAGACAGTCACAGATTCCAGGAATGACAAGTTGTCAGAGCCTTCTCTTAGAGCCAGATCACATGCTTGTAAAAGCTATAACTCAATTCAGAGTGCAAGAAACCATAAAGAATCAACAATGTAATTTATATGCTAGCAGCAAAGACGACACCACATCAGCTAACACCGATATAGAAAAGATGAGAAAGACAATGTTGATAGGAGCAGTAGCCCTGTACAGCTATAACGCAGGAAACCAAACTGGCTTTGTAACAGAGGAGAACAGACTGTGGAAAATGTAGCAAGGCATCAGGCCAAAAGAGGAACTAAATTTCCAACAGGAGATGGGGATGTAGCAGGTGTTACAAAAATAATATTTTCCAACAGCACTCAGGTCACCGAGAACAATCCATGATGGGATGCAATCATCAGATAATGATCTCCTGGGAGATAATGTCATTAGTACAGACCACAGGGACAACTGTAAATAGACAAAATATTACATATCGGGCTGCTTCAGTGCAGAAGGGGACTTCCTCTTTGGCAGTCTCTTTCTGTCCCATTTCCCATCGCTATAACCAGAATTACGATCCTGCTGTGTACTGCACACGAGGAAACAATCCCATGTAGGATTGCAGTCCCTTGCTGGGAAACCGTGGAGGTTCTAGCAGCAGCAACTGTAAATGTCTGTTTCATCCTTACTACCCAAATCTCGCCTCATATACATTCCCACAACCCTGACCCCAGCATTTAGAACAGACCTAATAAAAACATGGATCTAATACACACATAATCAATCTGCTAAAGACCAAATACTTGAAGAACCATTTAACAGCTGATAATGTTTTAAGAACAGAGATAAAGCAGGATGGCCACAATTCTGCTGTGAGGTGGCCACTATTTAGGCATTCCATGGTGGTTGTTTAAGTGTGGGATTATTTTTAGGGCTTCTCATGTTTTGTTGGTATCTGTCAGATTCTGTTCCCCAAACACTTTAGTGAATGAGGGTACTCCACAATGCTTTAAAGGGACTGACTACCGTTTATGCCAGTCATATAACATAGGGATAAAAGTAATCTATTAGGGATCTAATAGGGACAAAAGTATGGAAAATGACTCTCTCGTAACCATCTAAAATGCGTATGCAAGCTTTTCGACTCTTCCCAGCACGGAGTGCCTAAATTCCAAACAGCACACTGTGAAACAAGCCCATCTCCTCCTTGACGTTACCCACATTCTAGTTCCTGAATTTGCTTCTCTGTGTTTATACTATTTTATACTGAAAAAACACCAATGAGTAAATGAGTACATCACACACAACTCCTTGATTGGTTAAATACATAACTTCAAGCCGCTTCTGGTTTTGAGTAAAGAGGACAGACCAAAGACAATTACGCAGTTAGGTTATATCCCTGTTCAAAGCACACAGTACAATTCTGAAATTACTGAATAATTACAGTTACTGAAATTCATTGCTAATGCTTTAAAATGTCCAGAATTGTGACTGTTGCTTTCTCCTGCCACATTGTAGTATTTGATATGTTGTTTTGACATTTTGATTTACGCAAAAAAAGTTAATTTTCTTAAGGGCAGAGAGAAGCATGGACACATTTGATCATTTTTCTTGACTATTGAACAATTATTTTAAAATATATTTTTATAGAGCAATAAGTAGATGACTATCTAAGAAGAATACCTTCCAAAATGAACATGCTTATTCCACTAAAATGGTAACTACCCATATTAAGAGGAAAAAACCACACTTAAAATAAACATAAGCCAAAACTCCACATTGAGAAATATGTTTCCTTCAGGCTTCAAGAACATATGAGAAAGGAATCATATCTAAATGTCTGAGTCTGCATTCTTTACGTCTGAAGGAACCAAAAAGGTAAGCTAGCACATCCATTGCAGAGCAAGACCACAGTTTCCTGTCCCTGTGTTAGTTTCCACTTCCAACAAGAAAATTAAATGTACTAATGAGTTTTTAATTATTAATTTGCTCTATACTTTGGCGTCAGGAAGAGAGAAAGCTGAATAGTCCTACCGCAGAATGCACATAAGTTCGTGGAGGTCAGCCTTGGAAGGAGATTGTGAAATTTAATAGCACTGTTTTGCATTTTAGGAAGCACATTTATTGGCATGGAATGACTATGACTATTTTGTGTTGTCTTATTTTTAGCGGGTTTGGAAAAGAAACATAGCACTATGATGCAGAAGATGTATATTACTACTGGCTTCCTAATAGATGGCTTGCATTATAGATTTAAAACATGTACTGACTTGTATCAAAGTCTACTCTGCTATAAAGCTTTCTGCCATGTAAAGTTGATAAGTAATTTTCACAGGTTCTCATGACTTTTAGAAGACTTTGGTCAGCTGGATCTGATTATAAATGCAAATTTAGGAACAGTGAGAATAAAGATCAATGATCTAAATGTTCAAGAAATAAAAATAGAGGCATCAGTATGAACAAGAAAACAAATACAGAAAGAAAAGGAATAAATACAGGACCAGCCAGAAAATAAGCTTGGGGGAAAAAAAAAAAAAAAGTATTGGTAAGGATTAATTATGTGCATACATATATTTTGGGAAAGGAGGGTTTATGTCCATATCACAAAAACAAGCTCCAGCATAAACACAGTGCTGCTGCTGATAGATTTGATGGTGGCAGTCCTAGACTGTCATTATTATCTGACCACTTAATGAGCTGAGGTACAATCCAACCAAGATTTAAAGTTCAAGTTCTAAATGTTGCCTGATTTTCTACCACTGGTGTTAATCCTTAAAAATCACATATCAATACTGAATCCAGTCAGCATTATGTATCTCAAGCCATTGAATGCACTCCCCACTCTAACAAGGACAGCCTCCAAGGAGTAGAATTTATAGCAACTAAGGTTAACGACAACACGAATCGTATTTCTGCTACTGCCTCACCAAAATGTAAATAAAAACACAGCTTCAAAAAATCCTGCCCCCCTCCTCCTGTTTTCTCTTTCCTTTATATAGCAAGCCAAGACTCCTACCATTCCTTTATCTTTGACTTCTATTTATCTGCTCTTTTACTTTTAGATGTGAAGCTTCTTTCCTGTATAGTTCAGACACACCATTAGTGGGGGAAAGACAAATGGAAAACAGATGAAGAAAATTTAAATCCGAATGAAATCTTGCAGATAACCCTTGAAATACGGTACAGTGCAAAAAAATAGTACATTTCTAAGGTTCTCCTCTGTGAGTGCCACCTGTGACCATTGGTAGGAAATAGAATAGTCTGTGCCACGTTAAATTTAGTCTTAAATACAGAGATTAAACAGGATCTGCTCATACAGCTTGCGTATATACCTGGATAAATCTTAGTAACTGAGTTGTCTATTTTCACGTGTTATAAGCAAACATTTCCATGTGCTTTTCTTAACCTGGCCTTTTGTTAATGACCACTTTATTTCGGCTAGCAAATATCAAAGCATACCAATGTTATGATCCCTAAAAATACAGTAATTAAATACTCCAGGGATGCCCCACAAAAACCAACCTCGGTCTTATACCAAACAAAAGCTAAAGCAATCAGTTGGACTGTGATTTAACATTATTTCCATGTATCCGAAATATAGCTTTTCAGCATGAAAATGCATTTCTTTCTGATTTTGCTTATGAGCCTAAGAGAGGAAAGGTGAAAACTTCCCAGATTTTCTCAATGCTCTCAGCTAAATTTTTCAGAACCAGAGGTTTTAAACACGGAAGGTTTTTAAACACAGAGGTAAGCCTCAGAACATATGGGTGCCCAATGACCCAGCCAAACCTATACCTCCAAGCCTCCAAAGAATTTCTGCTAAAGATTATTGCTTTAAAAAGGAAGCTGAAACTGAGGAACTATTTTAATGTATATTTTAACGTGTCTTTACTCTGGAAATGAAGAAAATCCAAGAACTATATTCACATTTATAACCTCTTTTTATATATCAACCATGATCCGTAATGATTGCAGTCCTAGTGATAACAATGGCACTGACACCTGAATAGTTTAATAAGAAAAGGCAATTTTATATCGCCATAGTACACTGCTTTTCTTTTTTTTAAAAGATGAATTATAAATTTGGAATTGCTATATTTTTTTTGAAAAGTGTAGACTTTTGACTGAAATCACAGAATCATAGAATGGTTTAGGTTGGAAAGGACCTTGAAGATCATCTCATTCCAACCCCCTGCCATAGGCAGGGGACTGGAAGGCCACATTAAGATCTCCCCGGAGCCTTCTCTTCTCCAGGCTCAACAGCCCCAACTCTCTCAGCCTCTCCTCATAGGAGAGGTGCTCCAGCCCTCGGATCATCCTCGTGGCTATCCTCTGGACTCGCTCCAGCAGGTCCACATCCTTCTTATGCTGGGAACTCCAGCGCTGGATGCAGTACTCCAGGTGGGGTCTCACGAGAGTGGAGTAGAGGGGCAGAATCACCTCCTTTGACCTGCTGGCCACACTTCTTCTGATGCAGCCCAGGATGCGGTTGGCCTTCTGGGCTGCGATTGCACATTGCTGGCTTATGCTGAGCTTCTGGTCAATCAGCACACCCAGGTCCTTTTCCTCAGGGCTGCTCTCCAGCCATTCCTCGCCCAGCCTGTATTTGTGCTTGGGATTGTCCTGACCCAGACGTAGGACCTTGCACTTGGCCTTGCTGAACTTCATGAGGTTGGCTGGGGCCTGCCTGTCCAGGTCCCTTTGGATAGCATCCCTCCCCTCCAGCGTGTCTACCTTGCCAAACAGCTTGGTATCATTGGCAAACTTGCTGAGGGTGCACTCGACCCAACTGACCACATCGCCGACAAAGATATTAAACAGTACAGGTCCCAGTACCAACCCCTGAGGAACACAACTCGTCACTGCTATCCACTTGGACATTGAGCAGTTAACCGCAACTCTTTGAGTGCGGACCATGCAGCCAGTTCTTTATCCACCGAGTGGTCCATTTGTCGAATCCATGTCTCTCCAATTTAGAGACCCGGATATCGTGTGGGACAGTGTCAAACGCTTTGCACAAGTCCAGGTAGATGACATCAGTTGTTTTTCCCTTGTCTACTGACGCTGGAACCCCTTCGTAAGAAGGCCACCAAATTTGTCAGGCGTGATTTGCCCTTGGTGAAGCCATGTTGGCTGTCACCAATCACCTCCTTATTTTCTATGTGCCTTAGCAGAGTTTCCAAGAGGATCTGCTCCATGATCTCGCCAGGCACAGAGACTGACTGGCCCGTAGTTCCCCGGGTCTTCCTTATTTCCCTTTTTGAAAATAGGGGTTATGTTTCCCCTTTTCCAGTCGGCAGGAACCTCACCAGACCACCATGACTTCTCAAATATGATGGCTAGTGGCTTAGCGACTTCATCTGTCAGTTCCCTCAGGACCCGCAGATGTATCTCATCAGGTCCCATGGATTTGTGCATCTTCAGGTTTCTCAGGTGGTCTCGTACTTGATCTTCACCTACAGTGGGCAGTTCTTCATTTTCTCAACCCTTGCCTTTGCATCCTGCATCATGGGCAGTGTGGCTTCAGTCCTTGCCAGTGAAGACTGAGGCAAAAAAGTCATTGAGTACCTCAGCTCTGTCTTTGTCCCGGGTAATCAGCTCTTGTGTTTCCTTCCGGAGAGGGCCCACATCTTCCCTAGTTTTTCTTTTCTCACTGACATACTTAAAGAAGGATTTTTTGTTTGTCTTAATGTCCCTGGCCAGATTTAGTTCTATCTGGGCTTTAGCTTGTCTAACCTGATCCCTGAATGTTAATAAAGACTGTAATGTTGGGGTTTGGAGCTGTACAAAAGAGAAATGAAAATAGAGCACAAAATTGGACTAGCTCTTCTGACAGAAAACATAGAGAAGCAGCTGCAACAAATCAGTAGTATGTAATGCTATCATCTATATACGGTTTTCTGGGACACTGAGGCAGAGAAAAAGAAGTGCTAATTTATTCTTTTTCTTTATGTTCAACATATTCATTGCCATTTGTCAGTTTATAGCCTGCATTTTCTTCTGGTTTTTTTGCACTCTGTTGCTACATACAGTATTGATTCAGGGCTGCAGTTTACAGCTATCTAGCTTGCTTTGCTATTGGGTGAAAAATACTTGGATATAAAATCCATTACAAACAACGTCAAGGTAGCAATATGCATTACTGTAGTAATTACTCTGGTGGTTAGTAAGAAAACAGGTAGCAATCAGCCATTTTTGCATTGATGGAGTGTTGTACAGAGTATTGGAGATATCACTGCAATTTGGCACATGCTAGCGTATTACGCAAAACTGGGGTTCTAATGTGCATCTGCTTCCATTGAAAATAAACAAATGGGGAAGAGGCACAAAAGAGGAGTGTACACTTGTCTTGCTAAAAAGTCTAAGCAAATAACTGAGCATAAAAAAAACTAGTGAGGCTACAGTAAAGGACAGTAGCTGTTTCATTTAATTG
>NW_009649940.1:1903335-1913850 GCF_000708025.1 Charadrius vociferus
AACTCCAAAAGTAAGAATAAAATTATTACAACAGATTTGAATTTGGCTTCTGCTGGTATTAAATACGCAGAAGGCTGACAGCCTGGAATAGTGTTTATCAAAATACAGTCATGTTCCACACCCCAAAGGTCAAGGAATAGTGACCCTATTCCTGTCCTGTAGCTTTTTCTGTTGCTCAAGTTTTCTTAAAGGTACTTTATAGACCTTATGTTTTTCCACATTTGTACAGATGCATATTTGTAACTCCCACCCACCCTTCACAAAAATAATGATTTGAAAGAAAGTTGCGTTCCATAACAATATGAAATGTTGTCCCACCTTATTCGTGCAATGATTCATAACTGGGCAGGACAACTCCAAATTCACAAGGCCATAGGCTTTCATCAGTAGTTCAGAAGTGTTAAGACCTTATGATCCTTAAAGTTAGTCTTGTGTCTACAAGGGTATCCTACTCTTTATTATCTAAAGTTGGAAAGCAGCCAGGACAGGCTTAGTGAAGAATAATGAATTACATCAGAAGCATTAAAAAAAAAAAAAAAAAAAAAAAATCATCTATCTACTCTGGCCTTCATCAGTCATTCATAACCACTGCAGCTTCTCCCAGCTTTCTGCTTCACAGCAACACATCCCAGAAAAGCATGTCTTGATACAACATGAGATTGTGCCGATGAAATCAAAGAATAGTGGTATAGAAAGTGCCTACTGATGTGCAATCTTCTAGCTCAGAAAGAAGATGTTTTTCTGTCCTGACAATTACATTCATTCACAATATAACAAATCATAGTCCTTTCTGAACTCCATTTTTCTGCTAAATAATGTTCCTTCATAAGTTAAGCCTTGGGCTCTTTGCTGCCTCAGGCAAGCTAAGAAGTGAGCCTTCTTATCTCCATTTTACTAATTTGTTCCTCATTAACATTTTAAAATAGAGAAAACATATTTGCCTCAAGCTTTCATTGAGTAGCCATTTTTTCAACTCTCAGGTCTCCTTGCATCTGTTGTGTTTTTTTTCTCCTTTTCTTGATTTTTTTGCTTTGTTACATTTTGTTTCATTGTATCTTTAAATTTTTGTTTCCTCTTCAAATTTATATTAGGCTGCTTATTATCGTGTCATTTTTTTTTTCCATCTAATTCACTTCTCTCTTTTCCTGTAAAGTTTGCTTTCAGTCTCTTCTCTGCTCCTGTTAGCCTTCCACATCAATCACTTTCTCCCTTCTGTACTTCTGTCAATTCCTGTCAGGACCCTGTAGACTTAAATATACAATCCTCAACACATCCCCCACACAGCATTAACCTCTCAAGCTCATGTCTCTTCCCCACACGTGCACACCCATGTGCAACTCCACACACACATACAGGGATTCCTTGGAAAGTAGATATGCAATCACTGTTTATGTCTACCAAACAATTTACCTTCCCCACATAGACTCTTCATCATGTGTATCTTTCCTCCTCAAAAGTATAAAAAAGGCACGTAGAGAGGAAAATTGGAAATTCTTGATTCTTTTTCTGGAGAGGCAAAATCATTAACTCTGCTTTTCAGCTTCATTTGCTGGTCGGTGTTGGACCAGGGGCATACGTGTTAGTTACAATTAGATAATTAGGGAGAAGAGGTATATTGTCAGACTACATATAATTGCCTACTTATAGGGAATGAGTAAAGTGAAGACATTTTAGAGAACACTAGGATAACGTGAAGGAAACAGAAGCAGCTGCTAGTTCAGGAAAAGGTTTTATATCTTACTTCCTAAGTTCGTGTATGTTTGCCCTCCACTATCCTGCCACCGCATGCCCCATAGGCAATCAAGTTCAGCACTTCTGTATCCCGCATAGGCAGACTGCCATCCAGTGATTTGAGACTGTTGCTTAGAAGCCCAGTAATTGCAATGCTGGAGGTGACTGCCTGTTTTTGTTCTGGAATTCCCAGTGCTGCTACCATTTTAGAAAAACTTCCAAGAAAAGGCAACACTTGTTTGCCCGCAAAAGTGTCCACTCTTTTGTTTGCATGATTAATTTGAGGTAAATGAGTTACTTGGGTATTTCTCTCTGTTCAATTTTCTAGGCTTGCAGTAAGCTGGGATACGTGCCTCCAATCACCTTAGCAGTGTCATTTGTTTTGACAAAGTGTAATAGAAGTTATTTTGATGAAAGAGAGTGAACCATATTAAAACTGGACAATCTGGTCTTAGCTGTGACAGGTTTCAGCATGCCATGCAGAATAAAAATAATTGGAAGTAGAAACAAATCTATTTTTCCCTTCCAAACTTCGGAGATGTCCAATTGATCTTCCAGCTTAAAAAAATACATAGAAGAAAAGTAAACTGTCAATTATAGTGTCATCTATCTCTGTCAATTGTAAACATACTTGCCATGCATTGCTACAAACAGCTGTGCGAGATCAATCACTTCATCCAGGACTCCTAGGCCAATTAAGGAATCTTGTGGATGGATGAAGGGTTTTGCTTTTTTTCTTACAGTAGAATGTACTGCAATTATATCAGGTGTTCAGAAACTTGTGTGCATGTTTTAGGAGACTAAAGAGAAATAGTATATTTCTATGGCCCTTCTTCAGTACAAAATACTTGTTTCTCTGTGTCTCTTTAGCAGTAATTTAATCTGTACTTGAGAATAAATTTTCAGCTAATAGTCCCCTAACAGCAGGTCACCCATGCTACAGAAAAGTTCTGCAGAATATAAGAAAAAAAAGTTTCTGATTTTCTGTAAGAATAAAAGAACATGTCAATTTCTTTCTAATAAAATCATGTGTCTCCTGCTCCCGAGATACAAAATTTCAGTCTGTTTCCTAACCCACATTTGTAAAGGTGACTTGGGAATTCAGATGCCTGAATTTTAGATCTTTGAACTGAGAGGGTCTCATTTTCAGAAACTGCTCTGAATCTTCACTGAAAAGCAGTTTCATACCAATAGAAACAAAAGAAAATTCTCAAGCTTGTATAGATCGACCATTTGATGCAGTTGGTAGAATTTCTTAAAGAGGAATATGTTCAGCAGATACTCCTGTTCTACAGCTGGAATAGCAGAAGAGCAAATATCCATCACGGTGATGCTGAGGAAAAGGAAAGGAGGATCTAGTTGCTGCTAAAAGAACGTTTTTTTTCAAACCAAGAGCTTGAAAAACTTAAAGGAAGTCTTAAAGGAAGTAGTTTAGCAGTCTGATAAACCACTAATGATTCTTTTTAACAAATCTTGGAAAACTGAAAACATTCCAAAGACAGCCTTGTGCTACCAACACCATCCCAATACAATCAACTTACAAAAGAGGTCATCCTAGTGAATTCCACACTGATGACTACCCCCTATTAATTAGTGGAACTACTAGTATATAATAAAATACTAGAAGCTAAAGCCGTTTTGAGCTAAGTAACCAGATGACTGGATGGAATGTAGCTGAGGTGTATAAAGCAGAGAGAAAAAGAGAAGGTGAAGAGAGATAAACTACTGACTATGTCTACCCAGTTAAGAACTAGAAGCATCAAATGAAACTAGCAAGAAGAAAACTCACCAAAAAAAAATAAATGAAGTGGTTCTTAACAAAATTTGTAGTCAAGTAAGATAACTTCTTAACACAGGATTTTTGTGGGTGGTAAGTTTACATATGTCCAAAAAAGCACCAGGCAAATCCAGGGAAGAAAAAGCCAGGGCACTCAGATATGGAAATGGTATATTTAGCTTTTTAAGCTCCAAATTGCTGAAAATGTGCATAGTATTCCAGAAAAGTATTGCTGTTTGCCTTCTTACACTCATTCCTAAGCATAATGTATTTGATTTTGGCCCAGACACAGGTTAATGAGCTAGAGAGTTCTTTGATACAGCCTTTCTCATCATTCTCTAGCAATCAGAATCACCTAGTGAAATGCTTGTAATCGAAGAAAAGCCATAAAAATACAGATGACACCTAATACTTCAAAAATTACAGCGTGAACAGAAGGCAGAGTATTCAGAGGTTTTCATAAATGAAAGTTTAGCACAGGTGAAAAAAGGAAAATGTCTCTGTCCATGCATATAAAGACACAAAAAAAAAGAAACAGAGGAAGAATACTTTAATATACAGTCTTAGAAAGACTCACTATGTTAGAGTACATTTTTCTCTGGCGCATTCTCATAAGGCTGCAAAAATATTAGAAAAGGGTTGAAGGAAGATCACGTAGCCGTTTCCAGAGCTAGGAAACAAGGCTTACGATACAATGCTTTCAGAACCTCAGATAATTCAATGTACTGAAAACAAGCTAATAGATGGCAGAGGACACACACGTACAGAGATAAAGACATTCGATTATGAAGATGTTTATGAAGACAAAACAAGCATTTGAAAATTAGACGAGGAATAAGAGACAATTTCTCAGCTAAGAGGGAAACTAGACCAGATTGAGCCTACAAGGAAATGTGCTTATATATTTTTTGGGCCTAGCAGTCAGCCCTAGCACCTCCATCATTCTCCTTCTAGTCCTTCATGCCTCCTGCTCCCTGCACCACTATGGAACTGCAACCCCCAGCTGCTGGCGATGAATTGTATTTGCTTCAGTTCATGACTTCTTTGGCTCCCCCTTCTCACAGCTAACCTGGTTAGGAGCTTTTTGAGAGCTGGCTATCATCTGGAGTTGCTAAATATATATATATAAAATATGAATATATATATAAAATTCTTTATATCTACCCCAAAGGTTGGGCTGCCTGTGGCCTTGGAATTTGTGAACTGTCCTACCATTCATCCTTTCCAGCCCTGGACTTAATTAAGATAAAGGTTGTCAGACTGTCTCTCATGTGCCTAGGATGCTTGTGACCTCATATTAAAGACAGTAATTATTCTCAGCTTTCTGCATCACAGTTTCACACTGTCATCTTCTTGGGTGAAGGATGCTAGATTTTACCTGGGTGGAACGGAGGAATTGTTCTGCCTGAAGAACAATAGATCGGTAAAAGCTGGAAGCAGGTTATTGAAAAGGATGAACTACTACAGTGAGGGTTTTTTTTTTATCAATTATTGTGTCTGATCTGGCCTTCTCACGTGCTCACAAGTCTCTTTGGTTATACTTAATTGTGCGAAAAAGAAATTCCAGTCTCCTAAATTGAGGTAATATTCCTTATGCATATGCCAAATACATGGATGGTAGTGGTCTAGGAACCCTATACTCCGATTTCCACAGAAGGAAAACATGGACATATGAACCTGGCAGATCACTGACAGATCCCATTATTTGGACAATCAGGGGATTTTGTTTAATCCACGGATAACCACCAACTACGAGATTTGGTGTCAGGAAGAAATTTCTCTGAAAAAGTGTGTTCAAAGCGAAACATAACTTGGAGGTTTAGCATTTCCTCTGCAGGCTTTACTTCCCTGCTGAAATCAGCTATGTATATCTCACTTAACCAATTTCCTGCCAAGACAGATGTCTTGATGACACCAAAATCTCTGTGGTCTCTGCTTCCTCAGCTTAGTGTCCTAAGGAACAAAGTGTTTTAGTCTAATTAAGATCTCTGGGCTTCATGTAATGTAAACCATAAAGGCCTGTGATGTAAAAGAGGTTGAATTAGATGAAATAATCCCTCCTGACCTTAAACTCTATGAAATTATAGAAGTTTTACAAACTCCAGTTAACAGCGGTGTATATCTATAGCCGGCGCTCTGAGACATGGCTCCCTGATTTCATCTTCGTTCTGCAGTGCCAGCTTTACTGAATTTGAACTGTGGCAGCTTGCCTTTGATACTCTGGCCTTGTTTTAAATAGCTTCAGAGAAAATTTGTAAAAGACTATAGATGGAGTGACACTGAAACAGCCCAGATTCCATAAAATAATAATAAAAAAAAATTTACCCAATTCTTTATTCTTTTAGAGGCTTGATCTCAGCAGAGTGTTTAGATTTGGAAGCTTTATATAATAGCTTCAGGCCATGTGGGTAGCTGGGGATTTTATATTTTTTTTAGCTTTCCTTACAGCTCCTACTATGACAAATTGGAAAGCTGGAAGTAGGTGTTATCTGCTTAATTCAGAAACATTCACAGAAATGCAAAGTATTAGGTAGCATTTACAGAGACACACAGTGAAGCCTTTGGAGCTGAACACCTTTTAAATGCATGTCACATGAATATTCAGTCAGATATGTAAATTTAGGGTGTTACTTTTAGTAGATTGATCTATTATTTGAGATCAAGGCACAGATCACAAGAAAGGCATATCAAAATATCACACCTTTTATATTATCCTTGTACAGAATATACTGCAGGTAGTCATGTTTGTTTTCTACTCCTCTTGGCAGTTTGCTTTCTTTCTATAGGAAAAGTAAAATTTGAATTTCTCTTAGTTTTGTCACTCGATATGCTTTGATAAAGTGCTTCATCTCTAAGGCTTTACAAATAACCCTCTGCACTTCAAAAGGAGTTTTTGATACTGTAATACCAAACCTATGCACTATCCAGAATCTAAGAATCGCAGTTATATATTGAAGAGAAATGCAGCTAAAAGATTTGGAAAGTCAAACAGATTCAGTGTAACTCTACGTTTCTTAAGTACCTAAGTGGCTCTGTAATATATTGAGGCCAGTGACAGAATGGGAAGGACTGCTACGCTATATCAGGTACCATTTCAAAGCAGGTGTATTTTTAGAGCAAAATTTTGAATGTAACTCCTGAAACTCTTCTGGAGAAATAAAAAAAAAAAAAGTACCACGGGGAGGGCTTCAAACAAAGGTCAAAGAGAAAGTAATTACTGACCACTAAAAGCATGTTTGGTTAGCTGAGAAGAGACTGATGTAAAGTTCTGCAAATCTCCTGCCATACACTTCAGAATATTGATATATCTGACAAGTAGATTTAACTTGCCGGGTATCCTGAACTTGAGTTGAAATTTCTCCTCTTCCAAAAGACCTCTTTACCTGCCCTTTCTCACTCTTCTGGCCTTCTACCCCCCAGCCCCTGCTCCCCCTCCTAAAGGTTATACACAACAGTCCTATGCGCTGGGGAATTTTACCTATCTGGGTGAGGATACACCTCTCCCCAGATTTTCTACAAAGTAGTTCTTTTCAGGTGGATTCTCTGTGAATAGCTGGCAGGCAAGTTGCTCACAACCATCCGTTCAAAATTATCAGTGGGTGGGCAGGAGACTCAACTGTTTTGCCTCTGTACAATCCCATTCCACAATAGGGGATAAAATAAAAGATCTCACCCTCCCCACCCCACGCCCCCCCCCCCAAAACAAAAAAAAAAAAAAAATTTTGCCATTCTTTAGTATTCTCTGTTCTGCTGTTACTGCAAGGGATTAAAAATCCCTGTGGCACTCCTTTTTTTCTCAGCTATATCACTTGGCACAATAGAAGACATCAGTTCTCCCTCCAAGCTCTACCTTATCTATGCTTAAACAATTACAGCTACAATGCTACTGTTAAAAGTTTAAAATGCAATATGGCATAGCCAGGTTTCTCCAGAGCACGGTTTGAATGTTGACGACAGAGAATAGGATTGCAACGGCCTGAGTTTCCCAAGTTTAAGAGAAGGGTATCTGTCTCACTGATTATTTGGCCTGGCTATAGAAATGATTTGTAGGTCCCAATGGTAGTGATCAAGTTAATCTTCTGTGTCCCAAATCAGTCCAGGCCCTAAATAAGCTCAACACAAAACCACACAATCCAGGTAAACTTTAGGTTTAGATCCATGAAGTTCCCAAACCCCTAGCTGTGACTAAGATGAGTATTATATACATGCCCCGTGCTTTGGAGTCTCTGGTGCTTTCTCTGCAGGATCTTGTGCAAATGAGTGGTGTTGCTGGAATGATTTGTTTCAATTAGGAAATTCTCTTTAGTTCCTTTCCATGTTAAGAGGCTAGTATTCCAAAAGAACAAACTGCAGAAGAGATGTGATTTGCAACCGCACTTATCTGTTAGTCAGGCAACAAGCTCATCAATGATAATAAGCAAAGAGGAACTAAAGATCAGAGCAAAAAACATGAGAAGTGAGGAGATGAGTAACTTCTTGAAGAGCAGTAGAAGAACTGCAGGGAAGGTTCTAATTAGCTAGCAGATTGCAGCGAGTCCTAAGAAAACTGAGGAATGGGAAAGACGGTTTTAAAGTATACATATTTGCAGGGTATGGGAGCGCCCTTAAAGGATAAACCTACCACAGAGGTGCTTCTTATGAGTACTGTACACAATTCTATTTTCTAATAAAATTATAAAATATCTTTGAAATATTAATATGCTCTACTAATTAAAATCCTTGAAGTTGACTGATATTCCAATGACTTTAAAAACTTAATGGATAAAAACATGGAAAGCCGAAATCATTGAAATGGTATTAGTCATGTTCTGTCTTTCCTTTAGTTCCACCTTCTATATATAACCATGGCATAACTTTAATGAAAAATGCATGGTTTTATCAGACGAGCTCGTTACATCTAATTTGAGATTATATCTAATCTACACGAAGAATATCCGTGGAAAAAAATGACAGATTTGCTTCAGTCTCTGTTGCATCTTTTAGCACCTGCCAAGACTTTGTTTTTCTCCTAGTGTGGTGAAAAAAAAAACAAAAGAAAAGAAAAACTAAAAACTAAGCCCCAAAGTATCTGAATGTGAGTATATTAAGCCTTCAGAAGCAATTTGAAAGCACTCTTTAGAAAATCTGTAGCGAATAACCTGAGCATCTAAGGACAGCATGTCTGTCACTTCTAAGTGACTTATGTGACTTTAATAAAAAAGCCTCTAAAAGAAGCAGACTAGTGTTACAAAACATTCGAGTTGTGATAATGAAAAACATAAACACTTAAAACTAGTGGTGACATACCGCCTTGTAAGAACTATCCAGCACTTCACAAAGTTAGCATTCTAATTTTATAAGGAATTTTCCAGTTATGGAAGAAGAGAAATAGGAGCCATGTATTCTGCCAAAAGATATGCAACTTGTTCAACATTTGTAATGAGAAAGAAAGCAGAAACTCCACCAAACTGAGCGTTACACGGATTGTTCAGAAGTGGTTTCAAAGTCCTCTTGCTGGGCAAATTCCAGGTTCAAATTATTCAGGACAAAGACCATCCTTGAAATCAGCAGACGGTGTAGGTAAAAGGAATTATGCCCTACAGTGGGAAGGCCCTCCTTTATGAGTTAGGGAATCCCAGAGTGTGAAATTCAATTTAAAAATAACTTTCTGAACTACCTACAATCCCTGCAGCTAAAGGCTTGAAATCTACAATGCAAAATCAACACAATGAAGATGTATTGACTTCTCTTGAATTATACTGAAAAGGCAATTAAAGTTACCTTTGCCAACAGCTTCAGCAGCAGCTGGGTGAGATTAACATTGCTATCAAAAATACAGGGTTTTTTTCTGGTTGAACTCCTCTGAATGCCAGAAATCTTGAGTCTGTTGTAATTCTGGTCCCAGTTTCCCAGCTGCACTTCCTATTAGAAGTTCATCGTGAATTTTCACCAATTCCAATATGGGATTGGTGTTCTTATAATCAATATACTTGCACTAAATCAAGTGGAATTAGGTCCAGATAAAACTTGAAGAGGTCTGAGAGTATTTTTAAGGGCTATTATTGCTGTTTAACCTCCCGAGCACTCTGAGGTTCCCAGTATACAAATAACACTGCTGATTAAAACTACTTGAGTCACTCAATTTTTTCCTTGTGGGAAAAATTTAAAGTCTTATCTGGAAATGTAACCTGAAGTAAGCCAATTTCAGAGCACTATAAAAGCATTATCAAATTCTCAAAACACTCTTATCAGGTCATCAGCTATCCAATTTCCCTGATTTTACAGATGGAGAAATTGTCCTATTGAAGAGTTGCAGGACTTGTTTGGAATCGTGGATGAAGATTGGCTGAGACAGCATTAGAAAGCACCTCCTGCTCTCAGAAATAAGACCGGCTCATTCTTGCACACTGGATAATGACCAGTCAATGAAGCAAAACTGCTTTGCTTTGGGTCAGAATATAGGAACTGGTGTGAGACAGCAATTAATAAGTGCACATCCAAAACTTTCAAAGGAGAATGGACACTTTAGATCATATGAAGAAAATGCATCTTAAACATACCTGGAAGTATGAAATTCAATATTCATATGAATAGCAATCCTCAGCAAAAGGGAGTTACTTGTAGCAATCATCACCTGAAGAATGGTGATTCAAAGAAAATATTCTTCTATGTACAGAGACAGTTTTGAACTTGTGCACAGACCACCGGCATTATCAACCTTCCCAGAGCCCACATATCACAAAGCCACATCTTGTCCTCCAGCTACTGCGGTTTCCACTAATGGGGCATAGAGTATAGCCCACCAATTATTCAATAAAAAGCAATATAGAGCTGTATGGCTGTGTGAGGATTCTAGGGTGATGATTTTCAGCTTTCGTGAATCTACTGCCTATGTTGAAAAACAACAAAGCCATCCTATTCTTTCACTACAGAAAAGTTCATTTCTTTGTAACGTTGTGATAGGGCAGGGAAGAACAGGAGGGAGGGAAAGAAAAGGGCTATTTTTTTCTTTTATTTCATGATCAATT
>NW_009649940.1:1913871-1918203 GCF_000708025.1 Charadrius vociferus
ATTTTGTAATGACAACTCTTTACATTTACATATTTTATATAATATATGCATGACAGTTATAGTAACATAATTTACATTTTATATTGAGTATATGTATAAATATTTATATATATCTCTCTCCCCAAAAAATTATTAAGGAATTGTTTTATGACCCATAAAGGACACCTGCCAACAGCAAAATGAATCTCAGGACTCTGAGATTCTAGATTTTAAAAGTGTTATTAACTAAGCAGCTCAGTGGCTAATTCTTTTTACTTCAGTGATATGAGACATAAAGAACGACACAAAATGTATCTGACAGAAACAGTTTCTCTCCAGAAATTAGGAATTTTATAGACCATGCCATGCATGACGATGACATTGATGAAAGGAAGCTCTTTATACTGATGAACCCAGTACAGAGCATCGGAAAAGTTTAATGGCCATTTCACCTTATGCAGCTATCAAACATTACACATGTAATTTTTATTATGACCAGTAAAACCTATTTCCAGTCCGTTGCAGATGGGCTCTATTTAATGGGCAGTTTCCTAATATCATCATCTTTGCTGCTACTGTGTAAAACGTAATGATAATTCCATTGCAGAGCACAGCATTGCTGCATGTAGATCAGATTATCTGGGTCAATTTAAATGTTATTACTGGGTCGATTAAATTGGCCTAAGGCACCATTGATTTAAAATAAATTTCCATATTGTTTTATTGCACTGTAGACTATATATCAATTTTAATAAAGACTAAAACAAAAACTCTGTGTAAACCGTATGTGGAAGATTAATCACAGGTTCATGGAGTTGTCATAGGCTGCAGTATGGGAAAACAGAAAATAAGAGAACATTATAAATGTGAAATCTAAAAGGATTACATGTTGTATAATGCAGTCAATGACTGATTTAGATTTCAGCTGGAATGTATACAATACAGGAAAAGCAGTAAGGTTCTTTCTTTTTAATTGAAAGAGATTATTGCAAAGTTTAGGGGCAGAAAAAGAAAATAATTTTTACAGCATGTTTTGCAGTTTTTTCCTTTTCTTTCTTATTCTGACCATGTACCAGAAGGAGACACTTTTCAATTATACGAGGGCAGGGGTTAAAAATGAACAAACTCAGAACATAGAATACTTTCACACCAGTAAATTAAGACAGAAACCGTTGTTTCCTAAAAAGTCTAAATTTCACATTAACTTGGATATCCAACATAATTCACAGATGAAAAGTGCAGAAGCTAATAAATCGGCAACAATTCGTAGACTTACTTCTAATTTGTTGCTTCCAAGCTAAACAAGAGAAATAAAGCGTACATATAGATTATTCATTTTTACATTGGTACGCACAGGACTTTTTCTTAGAATTAATCTCCTATACATTAGCCAATGTCCTTGAAACATGCTTTAATATATCTTTTAGTTTTTCCTGTGTTAATGCACTGCCCATATGCTATTGAAAACAAAAGGAAATGTATTGGTCCAGAATTTCATACCTGATATGTACAGAACATAGAACATATAACTAATGGTTCTTTTAAAGTATACATAGATAATTTAAGTTTATACATGCTTTATTTCATTACCTCCATTTCGTTGGAAATGACATGATTTCTATCATTCCCAAGCTAATTCTGAAAACTTTAAATCATACCCTCATTTGTCATCAATTAAAGATACAGGTCCAGAAGTAAAATATAATTAATGTGTAAAGATTCATCAACAATTGTCTAGTCAACTAGCCACAAGAAAGAGATAGAATATGAACAGCTGTGACTTAAACATCATGCATGTCCATTTTAGGTAAATGTTTTACCCAGAAAGAAAGACTGAAACCATCTACACAGATGCAGAGCTATCTGGTTTCTATGCTGAACTGGTAAAACGGTGTCAGACAATTCCTAGTGGGAATCTCAATCATCCAGTCATGAGCCAAATTGGAGTCATAGGGATCTAAACTGAAAATGCAATTATTGTATAGGCAGTTATAGTAATACACAACTCCTGTGTGTATTCCATGGGGGGAAATAGTATCATCATACGCTGTAACGTACTCTGTTGTATAGACAGACATGATTGTTATGTATCTATATAGATATGAGTGTAACATCACTGCATCATTTGTTCCACATACCACAATACAACAGAAGTCTTCTACATTGCACAGAAATTTTCTATTACTGAGAAAAATCTCTCTCTTCCTTTCCTATCCTTCCCATTATATCACTCTATCTATTATGGAATACAGATGTGCTAATGCTTGCTAAGTCAATGCAAGGATCCCTCTGAAGCAAGTAGTACATACTGTAAGGCTGGCAGAATTATGTCTGTAGCTTATAGAGACATTTCTCAAGGTATCAAGCACAACTGTAATAATTGATCTGTGAACTAAATAGTTTGCAGATAAAAAAAACTACATTGAAAGTCTTCATTTACGTTGCGAAGTGTAGCTCTTGGCAGTTAGGGAAGGACTGAATCACAGTTTAATACACAATTGATTAACCGAAGATCACCTTTTCCATAAACTCAAATTAGGGACTTCCAAAATGTGTATCTGGAAACATACTCTGATTAGATACCGGCACTATTTACTGGTTACAGAGTAAACATTCGACTTTAATTACTTTCCTTATGTCTTTTGAAATCTTAATTGTTTTTAATAGCGTGCATTTTGTTTGTTTTCATGATACACCAAAGTAATTTTTAATCAGCAGTTTCTATCTCGTGAGCCTTGTATTTACAGCATATGTCTCTGTAAATTTTGGCAATATTGTCACGGTAATAGAACTGTCTGTTCTCAGGTCTGGACTTTGGGTTGTTTTGCTTCTTTTTCTGTTGAATACTCCTAAAATTATTAAACAGTTATGGGCTTCATCTTTGGATTCAGTATTCCCCTTGTGTAATCATCTTATACTTGTAACTAAGTATTATTAAATATTTATCAATAATTAATAGAACTCTCAAAACTCTTCTTCAATGGAAAACACATGTAATGAAACTCCTGCCAGCAACAGAGGCAAGTATACATTTTCTGTAATATCTGGATTATTAGTTTTAGTATTTTTAAACACCTAGTTACCTGTCAAAGTACCCCAAATGAACAATTTCATTCTTGTTTTGGTATTAATACTGTTTTCTTTCTCTTAACTAAGAGAAATTTACCTTCAGAATATTTCTGCCTTGAAGTTATAACTTTATGCCAAAGCAAATGACTAAACAAGAAAGCAAAAAAGCACCAAGAGCATTGAGGGTCAGATGACTGTCAACAAATCACAGATGGAACAACTGCTTACAGCTGCTCAAAAGTCAATTGTGAATTTTAACCTGATAATTTGGTAGTGGGATACACTGGCTTGAGTACGTTGACATAAAATAATATTCCCTCTTCATTGATCAACCACTGCTAAATAAAGATTGGGTAAGTATACAAATCAATACTTACAGAACAAGGAATGACCTTAGCTAGCAACCTTTCAAGGGCTGACATAGTATCAGCCTGATCCATTTTCAACCACAAAGTCTGATAAGACTTTCCAGGAAACTCATGTTTGAAGGTACCGCCTTAACGTTACTGCAGTACTAAATTAACAGGTAGTAAACATTCAAACCCACGAATGCAGAGACATACTACAAAAATCTGGGGTACCTACACATTAGTTGACCCTGTGCATTATTTCCTGTGGTAATGTGTTGAGATTCTACCATAAGCACAAGGATGGTAAATTCCCTAAGAAAATCTCCACCAAGAATCACTCCTGTAGTAGGAGCCCTTGAGAGTGTGAGCGTGACAGCAGAGGCCCCAAGGGTGCAAATGTAAATCAGAAATGGTCAATTATGGATTAATAAGGGAATGCATCCTTGAGAGCTAGATAGAAATGTTTCTGGGGCACAGTAAAGAGAACAAAGAACATGTAGCCAGCATATGTAAAAACAACCCATATATACTAAAGAGGCAAGGATGTAACAAGAAGGGATAAAAGACAATCATAACTCTTAGAAAGAAAGAACAGAGAGTGAATTGCTCTGGCATTGTCATTCCCAGTTAATATTCCCGCACCTGGTAAATACAACTGCATCTGAAGCAGATCTTCCCTCCCTCTCAGAGAGAAAGAACACTGCTTTTTGATTTGCCATTCACTACACGTTGCTACTGCAGACTCAGCAATCTTAGGTAAACTATTATATTTAATACATCCTCGTAAAGCAATTTGGAATTCTAAGGAGCAGCATGTGTGTTTTCTGCTCTCTTTCCACATGCCAAGACAACTGATAGTGCAGAACCAAATCAGAGTAAACTTGAATGCAGTAATACAGAAAATACCAAAGTGATAAAAAATGAAAGCTTTGGA
>NW_009649940.1:1918253-1948996 GCF_000708025.1 Charadrius vociferus
TCTTGGTGTCCTACAAAATGGTGTTCTTGGGCAAAAAGTAATTTAAGAGAGAGCTGTTTTGTTCAGGTAATTGCTTTAAATTCTCTATCATACTCAGGCCCAAACCTTCTAAAATCAGATCTTTTTGGCCTGTCCCCTCACACGCACTCTTCTTACCTTTCAAATACCAGCCTGTCTTATACCGCCACCGGACAGTCATTAATTGAAATGCAACATAGCCAAAAAGAAGCTCATTTTTTTCCTCCTCCCAAATCCTCCCTTTTGCATTTTTCTGTACACACTGTCACATCTCCCGTGTTTAAAGCCACACTCTGAGCTTTATCTTTGACTTAGCCCTCTGTTTTCATATGAACAGCTTACCTATCAACAACTTGTCACTTCTCTCAACTCAGTATTTGCCACCATGCAGTATTCTTCCAGCCACCATTTTTGCCTTGTACAAATGCAATCTTCACTGCCGCTTTTGGGGTCTTCCCAAATCCTTTTATATGCTGCTATTTGGCTAATTGCATGATTCATCATTTTTTCTGGATTTTCATCCTGCCACCAAAAGAATGCCAGTTTTGTCTCACTACATCCAACACCCTTCACATTCTTCTTTACTTACACAGCCCTCACATAAATTAATTAGCAGTTTTCTTTTTACTTTTCAATATTTTCAATAAATCTTACCAGCCTCAGGAAGGCTTTTATTATTAGCACCCTTATGTATCCTCCTCGACTGGTCCTTCTATATGGAAGAACCATTATTAAAGTCCTCAGAACAACATCATTATGCCCCTCCAAAATTAACTTCAAATTCTTCATCTACTCCACCATCTTGAAAATTCTCCCAGCTGATAAGAAGCAAAATAATTCAACTAGAAAAGCTAGCTTATCAAAACTGAATCACTCCATTATTAGATACCTTCATCTTCTGCCTCCTCAGCTGCTCTGTCTCAACATTTTGTTTATAGACTCACTGGAGTGGAAACTATCATTTACTGTAACTATATAGCATAGAGTCTTGATTAGCTTGAAGATCTCTGGGTGTCTCACCACTGTAACCAATAAATATAGAAGAAATGAGACCTACCTGGGAGCACAATAACAGGTCACGTAGAAACTTCCCTACTGATGTCAGAGCAGTGCGTGGTCCCTTTAATATAGACATCTGAAATGTAATAATTTGGAATGAAATTATGGCTCCACTGAAGTCCATGCTTTTTATAACTATCATATTTCGGTAATATCATAACTTAAAGAATATCTATATATAAAATTAACTTTAGAAAATGGCATATATTTTTGTTTTCCTCTGTTCTGCAATAGGTCTATTATTGTATTTACGATAAGCCCAGTATGACAGAACGTTCTGGTTTTCATCCTTGGTTTCATAAAAGAGCTATTTCTTTTTCTTTCAAGCTTATGAATCTGATAGCTGTGTGTCAATTTTGTAAACTTGATAGATGTGTTCAGTTAAAAGAGGAGATCAAAGGGAAAGCTGGTGGGCCTGAAAGTTTTTGCCGTGACAGGGTGAACTCACCATGGAGGACTGTGCTGACAAGCGGTGCTGCCAGGGCACAGCGACAGCCAGCTGCTTCGCTAGGGACCTCCGCGCCAGCCATGCCTTCACCAACACAGCACCATCCCACAGGGTCTGAATGCGGCAGGCAGGGCACGGTGCTGGTAAGAGGGCCCATCAGCAGCCCCAGACACGGCAATGAACCAAGCCCAGGGCCCAGAGAGAGTTCTGGCAGGAGCAGCTAGCGATGGGGCCGGAGACAAGGCTCCACCTTGGCTCCAAAGTCCATTGGGGGGACAGGGCCAGAGACAGGCTAGAGTGTGTGCGCAAAGGGCCTGGCCTGGAGGCAGGTTGCCCACACTGCAGAGTCCATGGTCCACCCAGTAGACAGGGCTGGTGACAGGGAGAAGATGTCTGTCATGGTTTAACCCCAGCTGGCAATTAAACACCACATAGCCACCTGCTCACTCTCCCCTAGGTCAGATGGGGGAGAGAATCGAAAGGGTAAAAGTGAGAAAACTCATGGGTTGAGATAAAGACAGTTTAATAGGTAGAGTGGAAGCCGTGCACACAGGGAAAGCAAAACAAGGAATTCACTCGCTACTTCCCAACGGCAGGCAGGTGTTCAGCCTTCTCCAGGAAAGTGGGGCTCCATCATGTGTAACGGATGGGTACTTGGGAAGACAAACACCATCACTCTTACTATCCTCCTCCTTCCTTCTTCTTCTTTCAGCTTTATATGGCTGAGCATGATGTCCTATAGTATATAATATCTCTTTGGTCAGTTGGGGTCAGCTGTCCCAGCTGTGTCGCCTCCCAACTTCTTGTGCACCGCCAGCCTACTCACTGGTGGGGTGGGGTGAGAAGCAGAAGCTTGACTCTGTGTAAGCACTGCTCAGCACTACCTAAAACATCCCTGTGTTATCAATACTGTTTTCAGCACAAATCCAAAAGGTAGCCCCATACTAGCTGCTATGAAGAAAATTAACTCTATTCCAGTGGAAATCGGCACAGTGGCTCAGGCAGGGACTGAGCTGGGCGTCTCGGGGAGGCCCGGGGGAGGCTGATCAATGAGCCCATTAAGGCTCATTGGTGCAATCAGGCCCCACAAGAGCTGCTTGCTTGTAATTCTTTTCTTTAGCTTCTCTTTTCCTTCCTTTTCTACCAACTACAGACCTAACAAGCTGAATACAGGTTGCCTATTTTCTCTTGTGAATGGCATCCTGTGTACACATCTATGAATAACACTTAAAAGGATAAAATGTTGAAAGTGTTCTTCATACTTAAGGGAAATACAATTAAATACTGTATTGGATATGCTGAGTTCTCAAGCGGCCTCTTAAAGAACTTGTTCTTAAACAGAGCTCCATCTGCCTGGATCTACAAATCAGCTCATACAAGACCCTTCTTGCATTCATATCGCTGGACTTTTACACTTACAGTTCTGAAATCAAAATGCTAATTTACTTGCACAGCTGCACATCACAGAGGAAAATTCTGGATACTAGTGAAAATAGAAGGAGTTTTGTTCAGTGGAGCTGGGATTTCATCCTTACTTTTTTGCTATTCTAACAGTTTTATCCACGAACGTTGAGAATGCATTTGGAAGGACTGATCAACACCTCCCTCGGGAGCTGAAATAAAAACAGAACAGTAACAGAAACTTCTGCATTCCAGAGGAGGTTCTTGAGACAAAGTAGGTTGCAGAGAAGTATAACTGACTCTTTCCTTATGCTTTTACCTAGCTTAATACAAGGCTTTTAAGATTCATTTCTCTCTTACTCATGCTCCATGTATTTGTCAGTCAAATTTTCTCAGTCATTAACCATTCATTTGCTATTCTGTAATTTATTATGTTATTCATTTTACAAGACAGCGTGCAAGGTTTCCTGCTTGTCTGTTCAAGTAAGACATAATGCTGTATGCCAACCTTCCTCAGCGACCACTGAGCCCTGACTGACCTTCACTTACTGTCAGGAGCCTCCCCAAGAGGAGCACCTCTGTGCCAGGAACTGGCTGCGCTGGTGCTTCAGGAAACAGCACTCTCTAAGGGCAGTGCAAACAATTTCATTTAGAAAAAAAAGAAAAAAATACATAAATAGTTAACTGTCTCATTCATCTTCTAAAGCCACACTCAGTGTTATTTGTCCTTCCCTTTCTTCACCAATACTCCTATGCCATTGCTAGCTGGTTAGATTGATGTGAGCCATTTCTTGATTAAAATACAGGTTTTAATCGCAGTAACAGCAACACAGGTGGCTATAATCAGATGCCCAGTGTCCAGCGGGAGAAGTACAGGGTGACCATGGCGAAGAGGAAGGAGGCGAAGAAGCCCCCCAGGATGCCCAAGACCAAGGGGCCAACCCAGCCAAAGAGGCTGCGGGTGTACCGGGGGGGCGGCCGCCTCTCAAAGCGCAGGTCCCTCAGGTCCCCATTTGGGGCCCTCCTGCCTCGCACCCCGCCGTGCCGCTTGCCCTCCAGCAGCAGGGAGGAGGTGAGGTGATGCACATTGCGGCTGTACTCCTCCATGTTCCTGCGTAACTCCAGGCTCCTGTCTTGGTTCAGGTTCTTCCCCAGCTCCCGGGCGATGTCGAGGCGCCCAATTTGGCGGAGGCCACGGGCCAGCCGGTCCCAGGTTGTCACCTCTCCTGCTGTCCCCAGCCAGTCCTGTAGGGCCTCTGAGCATTCCATGGGGCCGCGGAGGTCCCGGCGGCGGTGGGGATGGATGGGGTTGTTCTCCTCGGAGAGCTGCTCCAGCTCCCACTCCTCCAGGTCCCCATCGGGCCCCTTCAGCCATCCCTGGAGCTGGCGGCACTCGGAGGGGGACAGCAGCTCAGCTATACGGCTCATAGTGTGACGGCCCACGTTGGCTGCCACCACATCCTCGCACTGGCCGCCCACCATCAGCAAGAACAGGATAAGTCCCACAGATGCCAGCATTGCTTGGGTGCCCCTCTGCATCGGGATGGCCCAGGTATGCAGACTCCCCTGCCTGACCTCACAAAACCAGTGTGTTCCAGGGACACGTCCTCTGTTCCCCAGTGCATCATCCCATGTGGCCCCTGCCCAGGCCTGAGCTGGTCAGTGGCCAAGGGAAGCTAATCTGGAGCTGGCCCAACCGGCAGCAGCACAGCAGATCTCCACACATGGGGTTTTCCTCAGGCAGGGAAACACCAGGGCAACAGAGAGTCCCACCAGGAACCAGCAGCTCTCACAGGAGATGCTGACCAGGCCTGGGTGTTGTCAGAGCAACCACCACCACACCCATAAAAAGCAGCCTGGGGAGCAAACAGGACATGGCACATCAGCCAGGGATACTCCTGGAGCCTGCAGAAAGGGCATCGTCACCCCACAGCTCAAGAGGTGATTTCAATTAGTGGTCATCACCCTCTCAGAAGGAGCACAGCTATGGTATCCACCCGGCAGAAAGCCACATCCTCTGCACTGGGCTCCCGCAGAAACACACAGCTGGGCAGGTCGTGGGCTGCAAAGAGTGCCAGAGCCTCTCACTGATAACAGAGGGCAGGAGTGAGAAAAGCTATGTGAGGTATGACCAGGTGGATGACCTGCTCAGCCTGGTGGCAGAGGTACGAGAGGAAGTAAAAAGGCTGAGTAGTGCAGTTGACATGCCTGAGGGATGGGATGCCATCCATAGGGACCTGGACAAGCTCGAGAAGAGGGCCCATGTGAACCTCATGAAGTTCAACAAGGGCAAGTACAAGTGTAAGGTTCTGCACCTGGGTCAGGGCAAGTCCTGATGTACTTAAAGGGGGCCTACAGGAAAGATGAGGACAAACTTTTTAGCAGGGCCTGTTGCGATAGGACAAGGGGTAATGGTTTTAAGCTAAAAGAGTATAGATTTGGACTAGATACAAGGAAGAAAATTTTTACGCTCAGGGTGGTGAAACACTGGGTCCAGGTTGCCCAGAGAGGCAGCAGATGCCCCATCCCTGGAAACATTCCAGGTCAGGTTGGATGAGCAACCTGATCAAGTGGAAGATGTCCCTGCTCATTGCAGGGGGGTTGGACTAGATGACCTTTAAAGGACTCTCCCAACACAAACTAATCTATGATTCTACAACTCTGACATTCAGAAGTCATACTGAACTTGTTCGGAGTACTCATCATCCGAGTTTAAGAGGTTATCTACATATTTTGCAGTTTTTCATGTCATTCATTACTTTCCTTTTTTTACTGATCTTTCACTATGTAGTGAATATGGGATTTGTGATCCATACAGTTTACATTTCAAAGTTGAACAGGTCAAAATAAGATCAGTAGAAGCTGTTTATTCCTTTTCATCAATTTATCAGTTCTAATGAAATCATACTGAGTGAAAAGTTTCCATGAATGCCATGTAATTCTAATGAACCAATCTTGCCTCGATACATTATCGTTTCACTGGATTGAAGAGTAATACATAGAAAATGTGTGATACCATTTAATTTTATCACCATGTTACTGAAAAATTCTTGAATAGTAGGTACTTAGTTATTCAATTTATCGGTTGGAAAATATAAATAAATATAATGTTCTTAGCCTGTGAATTTGAAAAAAAAAAAAATTGTTTTGGTCTTAATAAAACCAATATATACCACTGAAGTTGGATTAAACCCAAAATGTGATATACTGCTTTTCAGTGACATTTAAGACCTTCTTGACTAAAAGAAAGCTTCTTCAAGGGCTTTTGGGAAAATTAGGTCACTAAGTTATCACTTTTATAAACAGTATTAGTGTAATACTTTCCAGCATTTTCATATATCTCAAGCCTAATACTTAACTGTTTACAGGCACATAAATCATCAGTTTCTAGGTTGATTTTTCATTCTGCTGTTTAATTGCAGCTCAGATTGACCTCAGCGCTTTTAAAAATGCAGCCTATTTTTATTTAGAGGTCTATCTCAAAAGGAAGCTTAAAAATAGGCATCCCAACTAGACAACACTGGTTTCATTTACATAACTTAATAGTTTGTCATCGCCAAATATTTTAATCATTTTCTGTTGATTTTGCCCTTGATCGAACAGATAATTCACACTAACTATTCAACAAAGTACTGGGAAGCAGAATACGTAGGCTACACAGGATACAGCAGCGTTTTGGATCCAGGTGGATTTTAGGCCAAAGGGAGGACACAAATATAATTGAAAACAAAAGGTGTTCATTTCTTTCCGTACATTAAGGACTCCTTCCTTTGCTTACCCAGGTGAGTCAGTGTTATCTGTAAGAATCTTTCTGGTATACAGAAGTCTCACAGATGTATGTGGAAAACTACTCACTGAAATTATTCTATGGCCACTAATAAAAATGCCCAAAACATCATTATCCAAACAGTTACAAACACTCACAAATAGAATTAAAAATATTGTGAATACCCATAGAAAATGACACTTCTTCTGTTTACACAGCAAAGACTTTGACAGAAATACTGAGCAACTTAAGTCTAGGGAGAAAAGGTCAAAGATCCTCGAGAGCCACCACTTTTACCAAAGGAGTCATTCATACCAAGAAAATTTTGAATCCATTATATTGCTATGCTTGAAATGGTATTTATAACTCTTCTCTTTAATGTGTTTAAAACATAGTTTAGCTAATTTCACTTCTGCTTGCTGGGCAGTTCTTCAATGATTTATGGATGCTGACTCCCACAGTTTTGAAATCTAGAAGTACTGCCAAAAGCATAACTGATCCTATTCTTCATTTCAATAGTTTATTTGTTACAGATACTATGCAGAGCATCAAAAAAGCTCCACTGCAGATATAGCAAAAACTCAGCCTATTACTCATGGCATTCTGTCTGGGAATGTTCAATTATTATATGCTGTAAAAAGCAACAGATGTGGAACTGAATTCTTTTTTCTTATTCTTGTAATTGAGAAAGGGTCACCAGTTACAGGAATCACAAGCAGGAAAACTTGCACTGTTTTCCCTGCAAAGGACAAAAATTTCACTCGTGACTTCAGTAAAGGTCTTTAGTACGTAATAAAGACTTGGTTATAGAACAGAAAAAGAATAGTTCAGTTGGAAGGGACCTACAATGATCATCTAGTCCAACTGGTTATGATGGTCAGAAACCTCTCTCTCGTTCTTTTTAAAGAGTAACAAGATTATAAATAGTTTATAAACCAATAAGAACCATGCAGAATTAGAAAATGTACAGGACAAACAGTAACAAATGTATTTTTCTCTCAAAACTGCTACTTGCAAGAAATTCTAATTACCGTCATAAGTATCTTCAAGGACTCTGTGTATCGTCACGGGACTTTGGGAAGCTGACGGAACCTTGGTCCAGGGAGCACATCTAATGCGAAAGGGTGCTGAGGGTGGAAGGAGGTTGCAGGCTTGAAGGTCTATAAATAAAGAATATTATTGTTAGACATCACACTCATTCTGTTACATAAAGACACCAGGCATAGCAAGTGCATCGGCCCACCGTATTTAAATGGATATATGATTTCAAAATCACTGCTTCCTGAGCCTTACTGTTAAAGGTTCAGTTATTAGAGTTCCAGCTCAGTTATCTGAGCCTCTGAATTTGGAGCCAAGTACATTACCTGAGTGACAGCAGATGGAGCCTGCATAAATAAGTGAGGAGTTATTATTGCAAAGAGCGCAATAGCTACTAGTTCCAGTCTTTATTTTTAAATTAAGTGTAATAGGCACTCTCCTCCGGAATCACCAAACCAGATTAAAAAATACAGCCTAAATGCACTCAGAAATACCTTTGCTAAACTGCTCGTTATACATCTGAATTCAGGGTTCTACACAAGAAGCACTACATTTTTGTCTGCATGGGACCACTCAGGATAGTATATGCTGTACAGGGTCCATACCTGGTAGTGTGACACAAAGCGTTTCACCTATATTGAAGCTCCACTAAACCACACGCAGTTAAATTCCATTTCTATTATGACTTATGCAATACCCATACACTATGTCAGACCTCTGCAGGGAGAATTTAAGCCCATTTGTTAGAGTATTACATTATAAAACTGTTCTAATAGTGGAAGGCTTCATTCAGCTCTTCACTTTGGGCCCTAATGCACAACATTTGTAACTGTTCATATTTTTAGTGTACTCAATTACCAGTTTTATTATATCAGTGCCCAGAAAACCCCAGTCATTACTTTCAATAAGCAGTCACATAACTGACTTTAGATGGGTCTAGATAAGAAATTAAAAATAATCATGAAGGGATTTAAATAAGTAATGTGTAGGCTGAACCTAATTCTAATTTCAATTTCATTGACTGTATACTAATTTAACTACATAGACTTAATAGAGGTACTATGATTTACACCACTGCTGTATATTTCCAACGCAGATCCTAATTCCATACTTCATTGCTACCTAGTGTCTCAGGGCAACAATGAAAGTCCTCTTTTTAAAAAAAAAAAAGTGTGTGCATATATATACACACACACACAAACTTATATATATAAGTAAAAATTGTAATATAAAATCCAGGTTATCTAGACCTATAAAGAAAAAGATGTTTTCCTGCTGCCCAGGTATTATGTAGCCTGTCTATAAAACAGAATGCTTAGGATTATGACTGTCTGTTAGCATGTGAATTTACCTGTTATATGTAAAGAGGAGAAAAACTCAAGAATAAATATAAAAAATAAAATCAGGCAAAAAAGCACTTCATGGCTATGCTTGCAGTAAGAGCAATTAAAACAACTGATTTAGAGAAAAAAAAAAAACCCAAAACTTGAACAAAGATTTAAACAACATAAAGAATATCGCTCCTCTATTAGAAGACTCCGGCTGGTTTTCATATTCCTCATATCAACATCATATTATAACACCTCCATTGAAGATGCTTCCATTTCCCACTGAAAAGTCCACTTTTTAGACAGAATTTACATTTCTTGGCTAAATTCAATGAAAACAGATTTCCAAAAGGAAAACTTCCCCATGTAAAATTTCAGCTACCTCTACTCTGAGGTCACTACTAACAATGAAACAGAAAAGATGAAGACATCCCCTATGAAACGGTGTAGCCTACTTCTAACGAATGAACGAAGGAAAAATTTTAAATGAAATTTTAGGTTTGTGATTTCATCAGTTCTGCCTGGATACTTCATAAAATAATACTGCACCAAGATCCACTTTTCATTGTAGTAATTTTTTCATGTAATAAAACTCCACAACTGCAGAAGCAAATGTGTAGATATTAACTAAAATATCTTCATTTGTGATGTTTGCTACTGACCTGACTATTTTAACTTCATAACCCAGGTTATGTGCTTTTGGGCTGGGTTTTTTTTTTTTGCCCAATATAAAGATCTTTAGAGAGTGATAGAGCCATGAGTTGCAACAAACATAGGAACCTTCTTCAAATGGAAACACAGAAGTCCGCTACAGCCACTGCAGCAGTTCAGTCTCATTATTTTAATCACTGTGCAGCATTTACAGTTGTCAGGAAAAGGCTTGTTTCCACTGGCTCCATCTGGCAAGCTGTTTGTCAGTTTAATGGACGTGTATTCCAAGTCTTTTTACGCCTGTGGCCATGTTTGAATTCATCTGCCTCAGTGGAATACCTAGCAAGAGCAATTTTAAAAATACATAGTTTAATGAACTATAAAGCTTGGTCTTCAGGGTTAGTAGCTATTTACCTAATTAAAATGCTTTGAAAACTTTTTTTCAGGTTTTCTATGATTATTTGCTTTTAGCTTTGATTTTTTTTTTTCATTAGTTATTTTTCTATGATCAAGAATGATTCTTCTTTTACAATAATGACAGGAGTAAATTAGGATGTGGACCTAATTATCATCCTCTCAAGATTTATAAATGGATGTAGCCCTGTTATGGGGATCTCCCACATACAGTTACAGCAAAGGTACACCCCATGAGCTCAGTGGTACTGCCCTCCGTTTTGGGAACTGCATCATCCCTCAAGAACTTCCTCAAAATATAACAATTTGTGTTTTCCTAGATCTAGAAGGGGGATTTGTGACTAAAACATTTTTACCACTCCAAACAAGATGTTTGGTATTTGTTGCAATTAAAGTTGTGCTATCCATGTACAGTCTAATAAATTATGCATACTTCACACATATGCATGCCTAATAATTTTGGGAGAGTCATAGATGATGAGTACACAGAAAAGCCTAGCCTAAATATCACTGATTTAAAGGTCAGAAAACAATGTTTTAAAAAGAAAGAAGAAAAAAAAAATTAAAGAACAACAAAAAGACAGAAAAAGGAAGTAAAGTGAACAGTTCTAATGACTTATTTTCATAAAGCACGCCAACTGAAAGAGAAGTGATACTGAACAGTAATTATTTTTATAATACCTATGCCTCAATGGTAGGCAGCTGATCTATGCAACTGTGAATAAAACTGCACTCTTGAATTGCATTCCAGTTTCCAGCTCCAAGTAAATCAAATATCTTACAAACATTTAAGTCTCATATTTTTGTTTTACACAGGTACATGCCCACATACCAGCTTTAGCCAGGAAATCATTTGCAAATGAATTTTAGGGTGAAAATGGAGCTTCATAAAACAAACATTTGCACTAATTGAAACGACATATTAATGCATTTTTATTGATCCTATTTTGCCATTGCTTTTGTTTTACAAATTTTCTCTGCACATTAGCATACCTAAGATTAACAAAATCAGTATTTTTTGAAAAATTTCAGTGTCCCTTTAATTACCTTAGATACAAATTGCACACATTTCATTGCCTCCATTAAGTCTGTAGCCATATGTGGCTCAGAGGATTAGTAACTAGGCATTTAATAGGTAGTTTACGGTACTTCTCCAGTCTGCTTTCCAAATTTTTTGCCATCCCCTCATAGGTTCTTGAACTAGTTGTAGCCTTTGCATGCTGACATATCCCTTCGTCTCTGGCTGAAAAAATCACCTGCGTGGAGTTTCAGAAAACCCACAATCTTATAAATCACCACTGAATTGCACAGGATCTAGTTTACTTTAAGAGCTTTCTTTCTAATTAAATGTTGCTGCATGTAGCAACAAAAACTGTGATCCTGTAAATCACAATGTGGCTATTAACAATTAATGAAGTACAAGAACAGTTTTATTCCCTACAGTATTAACATAAAAGGGTATGTGGATTAAGTAAGCATTCAGTCTAGACTCCGAGCAGATAGCCCACAAGCTCTTGAGTTTACCCATAGTTTTGAGAAAGTGATGTCATGTATTTGTAGGAAGACAGAGAGCAAATTGTAAATTCCACTTCTGCTCTTCCCTCAAACCAAGCCACAACCCGCCTGAGCTTTTGCTTTTCATCGCTCACGTAAAAATCCACATGTAAAAGTCACTGTATGTGGCCACAAAACGTCCATTAGATACATAGATATATGGATAACCTGGTATATAAGGAACATGGGGGTCATTTATAAGGGATGACCTGTTAAAATGCTGAAATACTTGCTCTTCTCAGAGTGAGCTTCAGTTTGTTGCTTTTTCAGCCATTCTGAGGGTCTGCTCCTTAAATACAATGCCAATGAACTCTTGAACTAAGAAACTAGCCGCTACAGAACTGACTACTGATGAAGTTCAAAGAGGCCTTTTACCTCTTAAGAGCATCAGGCTTTAAAGCGTTGAGCTGAACCCAGGCTGGAGCTGAAGCAATCAACATCTACCAGAACACGACAGTTCCAGGACGGTCTTGGTCCCTCTGACACGTCCTGTCTAGCCGTTAGAACAAAGGTACCCACAGAACAAAGCCAGCACCAATAAAATAGACATATTCCTGTCTTCAGTTACATCTTCAGCAAATAATCTCCACATCAACTTATTCCGTCAGTCCTATAGTTTATGCTAGTAGCTTGAAACCAAAGGGCGTGAAACAATGCGAGAAGAGGGGCCTCATCATTGGTGTATTGGATTTGTACAATCAAGAAGAGCAGGGGACCGGGTCAGACGGGCCTCCAGCCTCATTTCACTACTTTCAGATGTGTGTACACAAGAGAACTGGAAGAGAATGGGGCAGGTCTTTTTGCTCACAAGTAATTACTAGATATCCTACCTTATAAGGTATTTTCTCTCTACGTCTCCTCTGAGAATGATTAGATTCATCAAAAATGCTAAGTGATTGCAAATATCCTGCAAAATGATATTGGTTTGGTCCCTGGTTAGCTATCAGTTAGGCATGCTCTGCTTACAGCGCTGACAGATCAATAAAGGATGCAAAGAGCCAAGCTTGTGAAAGGTGGGAGGTTTTGCTTTTGTTTTGGCAGTCGGGATCCAAAACAGCTAAAGCCATTGAAGCTTTAGAATTTCATCAAATGCAAATTGTCAGCTTTGGTACACAGGAGGTTAATACTGTACTTCTTAGCCCTGGAGCGCTGTATGAAAATATACAATCAGTGACTTCAGGAAACCCATCTAAGCCCTGCATGTACATTTTTCACTTCACCAACTACTCTGGTGGTAGCCAGTAGATCTAATTTCAGCAAGTTTGTGTTCCTGACAGCAGTCACATCAAATTACGGAATCTTCCAGACTTAGCTGGCACCTTCATCTCAGCCTTTCTATCAAATAATATGCCTGTTGCCTTCATCATGCAATCCTTAATTATCTGAAAATCAGCAGACTGCTGCTTGTGCCAGCAAAGGAAATGAGGGAAGAATAGTGTTTTTTCCAATGCACATGCCTGGACACCCTTCAGAGACATCTGATTTGATTGCCAGTTACAATATTTCATTGATGTTCTTTTTTACGTCTATGGCTTAAGGCTCTTTTCCTAAAGAATTAGCTTATGCATGTACACATTAAAACCTGCATGATTTTTTTTTTTTTCTTGACAAAGATGCTGCAAATTTTAGTTCCGATTTTCCAACAGATGCTGCTTGGTGGATAAGTACCATGTATCCCTAGGGCCACTATATTGTGCTGAAAAAAGATTAGGAGGATGGGTGAAGACTGTTTACTGCAGAAGAATGCCGTGCATAAATCTCATGGGAGACTCACAAAATATCTTATCCTAGTCCCAGACAAAGGTGTTCTAATTTCTTGGAATCAGATACAAACCCCAAAGGGGATCAAGGTCAACACAGCAAACTAGGCGATCCATCAACAACCTAATTACATTCTATTGACCCAGAAGAAATTCCAGAAGCAACACAGATACCTCTGGATGCTGGAACAGTATCTATCAATTTCTGGCCTCTGGGTCTTGTCATTACCTGACATCTCCCACTGCTAAAACCACTCCTTAGGAATCTTCTCCTCATTTCTGTAACCTGATTATTTAGACTGGATGCCAGTACCTAACAAACTGCTCCAGGCTAAATTCTAGCAGGCTGCATCATATAATGTTCCTTGTAATATCCTGCCTTTCATTAACAATGTAAAATATTTTAAAATAGGCTTCTTTGGAAACCACACACTGATATTTGCCTACACGTTGCCATACATTTCAGGAAACCTGTCCAGAGGGAAAGTCCGAGGACTCTCATCTGCCTTAGTTATAAAAGAATCAAACCTTCCTACCTTAACAAATAAGGAAGGATAATAATTAAATATTTTTTAAAAAACCAACAAACAAAACAGCAAAAAACCACTATGCGTGGACAAATTAAGCTTTCTCCTTCCTCATTTATTAGTTTAACTTATATGTTAATAATTCAGGTTATTATCTCTTTGGGACAGGCATCTGATCTGTGTGCCGATTTGGCCACAGAGAACTACCCCATTTTTGTGTACAGTATCAATTACAAAAAAAGTAATCAAACTCATGCATGAGAAACATGATTTACAACTATTTCTTGCTGGTGGCTCAGCAGAACTGCTCTTTTCAAGGGTGTACACTAGTACATTGAGGACAGCTGAAAAAGGAAACAAGGAAACTGCACTGGAAAGATAAAAAGAAATGGAGTATAAGGATTGTCTTTCTCTCACAGTTTGATGACTTTTCAGGGTGATGGAAGTAGACAGTGCTATTGGCAAGAAATGAATATTAAAATAAAAAATAAAAGGTACGCTAGGTCAAGCCCCAAGTCTATGAAGCACTGTGAGTGTGAACTGTAAAAAGCACTCAATTGTTACAACTGTATTGAACTGTACGCTATGCATTTCTTTTTGTTTATTGCCTCATGCCACAAATATTCCCTAATTCCAAATCTCAGCCACATGCAGGAAAATATATTTGTGCTCCAATCTAAATGGACTAATAAAAACAACATTCAACCATTTGGAACTGAAATATTCATGAGATACTCAGGGAACAATGAAACCGAATTGCTTCAGCTATCCTAAAGGAACAAGAGTCAAAAAAACACAGGAGTAACTCGAAATTGTTCTTCTGTGCCTTCAAACTTTGTTTCTTATTTTTCTTCTGCCTTTTGCTCCTCTTACTTCAAATCAAGCAGCTTCATTGCCATTTAGTAGATACTACACCTGGATACCCAGGTGGCTCACATCCATTCATTTAATTTTTAGGCTGCAGAGGTAAATTACCGTGAAAGCAAAACAGGAGACTACTCTACCTACCTGAGTGAATTTCTTTTGTCACAATATAGTCATGTGGCCAGATGACGTATCTATGTGAGTGTGTGCATCTTCATGAGAGTCCGAATAAATATTGAAATTAATTTTTTAAAGTTTCCTAAAATGCAATGCTTACGGTTAATCTCAGGGGAAACTGCATATCCCTTGCTTGTTATAATTAAAAGATATTACTTTGTTGAGAACTTGCTCTAGGTTCAAGCTTCTTGAGACACTTGTATGAACTATTTCCTGCTTTAATGAAACATACAATCCAAATAAGAGAAACAGCTTCCTAATTAAAATTGCAAACAGTATAAGTAAAGTATCTTACATCATTATCCAAAAATCTGGGTCTGTGCTATTCTAGCCAGGAATTAAATGGTTCTAGAAACAGTAGTTATCTTAAACTACTGCAGCTCTATCCCTCAGACCTGTATGACATCTACAGATGAAGAGGACATTATCTATGCCTCTTTAGTATCTGTCTGTCTGGGTGAGCAGAAAGTCATTTCACATGATGCTGCAACTGTTTATCATTCTCTATTCTTAGCATCTATCTTGCTATCTGTAATTGCAAATAAAACTGTCACCCCTCCTTTTTAATGGATGTCCTTTTCCACAAGGGAAGATGGAGCACACCTGCAACAGGACATGAGAGGTTTCTGTGTCTCCCATTTCCCAGATGTATCCAGTTAATACACACTTTTTCTCTCAACATTATATGTAGGAAGGCAACTAAAACCTAAACAAAGCAGTAATCAGCCTGCTAACTCTGTGATACACGGAAGTAAGAGAAATTTTACAGAACACAAACTTTTCAAGTAGCCTTTGATCTACTCTGACCATTTTAGATGATATTCCAGCTACCAGGACTACCCTTAATGCCTGCACTACAGCTTTCCCTCCCCCAGACCCTTTTGGGGCAATCACCAGCGCTGCATACCCACAACTTCTTTACACATCATGTTAGGATAAATGCTCTCTCCTTCAGCTCCTTCCTGCTCCCCAAAGCTGTTCACCATGTCAGTCACCTTCTGCACCACCTCAACGCATACATAGCCAGCTCTCTGAAGCCCTAGTTAGGGGATCTGCATCAACATATAACCAATATTTAAAGGCAGATAACATTAACATCATTCAAAAGCACATTTCTAAATCTGAGATCTGCTTCTAATTATTTAAATCCTTGCCCACTAAAAGACATATCAATACCAATAAAAAAATAGGTTTGGTATGAAGTATTGTATACTCAACTGTTCTTTTGATGAATACAAGAAAAGAAATAGCCTAGGGAGGAAAAAAACTTTTTAAGTTTTTGCTCTAGAAAACTAATTTTTCCTATTGACTTGTTAATTGACAAGTTTTGACAGGTTCTTTAATGTTGATGACTATTTTTTGCCAATGTAAAATGTCTCTTGCCAATTTCTTACAGTTTTCAAACATTAAATATATACTGTTCAGAGAAGTCCCATGGATGCAGGATACAAATATTAATAGAGAATTTGGAAACTGAAGAACTGAATGGCACTAAGCTTACCTAGATTTATGTGCAACCTACTTTTCTATCAAGCTGCCACATGCTGACAGAAATACAGTTCAAACGGGATTTCGGTGGTTTTGCACCAAAGAAGCTTCAGTATGTTCATTTGGTTTGACCCAACTAACGTGGCCCCCAAGCCCTGTATTTGCACAGCCTTAATTATGTGCTCTAAAAAAATCATCAGGTGCCATCCAAATTTCCAGATTATAAGCTTTAAGGGAGTTCTTGGCCCTTACTTTGTTCCACCCTGGCTGTTTTGCTAAATTTATACTGTGTATTTTCTCATGTTTAGGAATCACTGTGGGATTTTAAAAGCATTTGAAAGACCTGAGAATGCACAGCCTCTCCACTGAATGTTGTCTCCAAAGTTAAGCCACGAAAAATTGTTCTTCCCAGTTTCACAAATGTTTGAGGAATATTATGAGAAAAAATCATGATCATTTGTTCATCTTTTAGTCTTTAGTTTTAGCAACAGTCTTGTAAGGCAGATGTGTTCAACGAATAAACCTTCTAATATGAAGAAATTAATGACAAATTAAGTTCTGGCTCTCCCCTTTGCAGAGCACTGCTGCTCAGAAGTTGCTAGCAAACAGTGGTTGTATTAATCCTTTACCTATTGAGTTACCGGAGCTTTAGATTTTTATCTGTACTGTAGATGATAACTTTGTCTTTTAAGGTATCTTTCACTCTTTTCTGAAAAAAAAAAAAAAAAAGAAAATCAGTTCTTCACAGCCTATCGGGAATAGTAAGATACCTGTGTTGTATGGAAGATGATGTTCTTTCTCTGCTTCATATCAGTAAATCAACTCAATTAAACCATGATTAATGTTTGGCTCAGTGTCACATAAATTTGTCTAACAGCTGATACTACATAAATCAAGATGGCTGGATGCCAACTCTCTTAAACACTACACTCGGCGCATACCATGCATCCCATTCCAAACACAGGTTTCCTTCCTCTCACTACAAAAAAACTGCTAACATGTAGAATTAAGGCCTAGAAACGGCCATCCTGTCTCTTCTGTTTGCTATCAAAGATGGCTAAAAATGCAACCAGAAATATGGTTACAGTATAAATTATAAGCTACATGAACACAGTTTAGAGTTTACACTCTATTTGCTATTCCTTTCACTTGCATGATAGCATAAAGAACACTAAACAAGCTGGAAGACTGATAAAGCTGCCATGTTGGTTCAAAATACAAAGTCTAGTTACATCTCAAAGTCTCATTAACATTTCCTTAATTTTGAGTCATTCGGATCTATTGTTTGACTTAAGTCATCTCTACATGCAATCAAGTCATATATCTGTATATTCAGGCAAGGAACGGCTAAGTCTGTGGTGATCCCCACAGCAGTTTCCTTTCAAAAAAGTAATACACTGACTTCTGAGTATTTGGCAATGCCAACTAGGAAGGATGCAATCATGTAAATTGGCTCTTCTAAATAATTTGCATATGCGGGGGAGCCAGTGTGCTAAGTATGCACAAAATTACAGTAAAATACAGTACACAACTTATGTTTTAAGAATTCAACTGCCCGCTTGCTAATACTGTGCAAAGTAATCCTTTTTAACATGTGAAGAATGGACAAGGTATGTACAACATTTTTAAATGTACAGCTTCAATCTTCTAACCACAACAAACTGGGAGTAGCGTCTCTTAGATTTAACTAACAATGGTTGCGGTAATATGGCCAGAAGCCCATTGATCTAGAAAAAGCATTTCTAGAATTATGAAGTCATTAAAAAGCAAGTGAAAATAACAAGCAAGAAATACACAGACATTATGTGATGCAAAAAAAATTGGCTAATTAACAGGGAGTAGATAGTATCCCTTTTGATGTATTTAATCAATACTCATTATACAGTTTAAAGATACTCACGGTGGTCAATAGTTCCATACTATGCCCTATGGAAATAATTCCATGCTTCCAAGCACAGTGCTCGATGTAAAGCGCGGTATTCAGTACTTATGGCAGAGCCATTCTGTGTCATCTCTGTCATTCAGCATTGGGCAAGATCCAGTTACAGACAAATGCACACTGTAATTAGAACGATGAGTCAAGCTTACACTTGCAATATGGCAGATATCTAGAAATTGACCAGACTTCTCAATTATTTCAGAGGACTTTTCTCAAAATATCTAAGAATGTTTACTAATGTCCACATTTAGGTTTGAATTAGATATGCGTTAGGTAATTAGACATTTGAAATAGCTGTTAGAATTGTTAGCTGGCTCCCTCTTCTCAAAAGGCCAAAGTAGCTGACAATGGCTAATAACTAAATATGTCATGTGAAAAAGGATATGCGGACATAATTACTGCTGCAACCTCATCAGAACAGCCAAGTCTAATTAAGCGTCAAGCCGACGTTACAAAAGGGTTATGAGATTTCCCTTAAAAATGACAGCTCAGCTACGGTGACACATAGACAATAAAACTACCTCAGGAGCAAGAGGAACATGACTTTTATGTAGGTCTGTGAGTAATGTTATGAAAAACACCCTGTTCTTTCACATTATTCAAAATAGATTATTGAAATCAAAGCACAATTGAAATACTCAACCTGTAGCCAAGAAAGAAAACTTTGTGGAATGTTTCTTCCTTCATTAACATGTCCTTAAAGCAGTTAATAACCCTTTTAATTGTTTTTCCCTCCAAATCAAACATAGGAGGCTCTCATAAGCATTACCTCTTTCCATTTGCAATTATTTACACTTCTAATTACTAGTAGATCCTGAGTATCTTAATTATTATTAAATTGATCATTAAAATACAAATCTTCTGTATTCTCTTTATAGGCACAAACAAATCATACAGGTAAATGAAAGAGAGTAGTGTGTTAGATATTCAGAAATAAAGATGGTAGGAAATAAAATTATTGGCCCATTAACTTTCTCGATTTCAAACAGCTTCCCTCATTTCACATTGCACCAAGACAGAGCTTTCAAGTTTTCCTAAAAGTCTTGCCAGAGTAAAAAGTCTGGTTTTTATCTAGCCTTAGTGTACTGTGTAAAGAGACTACATATCTCAGAGATGATATCAGACTCTCAGATAGCAGGATGTATTAAAGCAAAAGTCTGATTCTTAAGAATAAAAGATGTAAAGGTGACACAAACACATTTTCTATTCTGTTTATCATCCTGCACGTATACACCAACATTCTTCGTAATTTCTTCTTTAATGCAGCAATGACTTTTCCTCGTTTGAGAAACAGCTCTCAAAAATAAAGGGCAATCACTGAGCATTACCACACCCCATTATTTCTAGAATCGGCTGCCCATCTTAAGTTAGAACAAGGATTCTTCTTCTCCCACAGAGCTCTGTCATTTTCTATATATTTGTGCTGAATAATATTGATCCTTTTTAATTTATAAATGCAATGGTGTTTCAACTCTATTCCTGCCACATTACTTACCATGTACAGCAACAGAGCTATGCTAATACTTGCTGTGGTAACAATGCAGAATTTGCTCAGATTTTACTATTAGGAGACGCTAAACTCTTCAAGTGTGGCATGCTAATCATGTTCTAATTCTTCATCCATCTCTTTTGAACTTTCCTCCATTCCTCCCCCTAAATCTGCTGACAATCCCATGCCACTGAATATTATTACAGTTCCTAGAACTCTTCAGGATATATTTTATCTTGCTCAGGGAGTCCTCCCAATAATACGAATATATACACGGAATATCTTAAACTGATTGGCAGCCAGTCACCTTTTCCTCAGCCAAGACAGCTATTTAGTATTTTAATATCTTCTCTTAAAAATGCAAGAAAGAATGCAGAAGTTTAATAGTGCCTTTAACCCAATCGCAGTTCTGATTTTCCTTCCCACTCAAGCAGTGGTGTCTGTGCTACGTGCTAATCAAATACCATTCAGCCGAGGGGATGAAATCCCTGGTTTACTTAAAGAATTTACAAATAAAGCTCTTGTTTGTTTCAGTAAGATTTTTTCTTTCTCATTTTGGATTAATTTTCTGATATTTTGCTTTGTCATACCATCAGTTTGAATGGGAAGACATGACAGCATCACTGGCATAATGCAGCCCACCCTACCGATGATTTGTATGAAGGTATTCAGATTTGCCCTTTCACATAGTAACAGCTTTGCTGCCCTGGTAGAATACCCTTTACCTTCAAAAGCACATAGGCTGTTAAGCTTTTGGGTTTTTCCTTTTTAAAAAACATGAGAATCACTTTCTTTGACTTTTTAGTATTACAGCTGCGTTCAAAATACAGTCAGTGCTACACAGCGTTGAAAACAATTCTTCATCTCCTAGTCCGAACTGAGGAATCAATGTAGGCATCCTACAGTATCCTGATTATCTGCTGAGATAAGATAAGGGCATGCATCACCTCATCCTCTCCACTCTTACTGAAAAGGGCATCCACGTGCTTGAGCCGGACTGCTAACCAGGGTAGTCGGAGACCTGAGCTGAATGACACCACGTAATCTAGTATCACCAAAGAGCGAAGGATTTGAAAAGAGGAGTGCAAGGGGAGGTAATATGCAGTGCTTATGCACTTACCATAATTATGTTTATTTGCTTTCCTAAAACTTTTTTATTTTCCAAAAGGGAGCATGATCGAATTTTGAGACTCTTTCAGGAGAGGGTGGTCAATTTCTGAGTTGATGGGGGCTGTAAGCTACACAACATCTCAGAAAGAGACATTTTAGTTACCACTGAAATTAAACAATACCGAATAAAAGCCAAAGAAAACTTCGTTCTAAGTGTAAGTTGTGTGAATGACAAGATCCTGTTTACATGTTGTATTATGGCTTCTCTTTTACTGCATGCAAGTTTCATTTTACTATTGATGCCGTTTGTTTAATTTTGGGCTATCACTCACATGAGTTGGTTAAATTCTGGGAACTCTGAATCATGGTTTACACCCACATATACGAGAAGAGAACTTGTCCGTAAAATCACAACATTGCAAAAAAAATTTACTGTCTACATGACTTTCCAGGCTTTTGTTTCAATGGAACTTTGTCCACCCAAGCAAGCCTACATTGCTGGCCATAGTAACACAAGTAGCATGGTGAAATAGAAATAAATCAAAAAGATGATAAGCTATTGAAGTGACACATACTTCAAAGACATTGCCTTTGAGGATGAAACATAAATTTTTAGAATTTTCCAGTCATTAAAAAGAATATATAGATTCTAGATCATTATTTCTCTCAGGTATCATAAAATAAAACTATAAATTTCTTGTCATGTTTATCATAATAAAATGTTTCCAGAAGCACACGGGCAACATATGAAATTCAATTACCGAAGGTGCTTCTAAAAGGTTGACAACTTAAAAAAAAAAAAAAAGACAAGTAATGTTTCCCATTGCCTCTGTATATATGACAAATTGACTGCTTAAGGCTCACTGGAGTGAAATTTTAATATTGTCAAATCTTATAATTGTTCCTTATTTTTGGTGCAACACTCAGCATCCTTGCTGTCACCTACCGTTGCACAAATAATTATGAAAAACAATATCCAAACCCGTGAAGAATATTTTACACATTATAGAAGCAACTATTAAAAAAAAAAAAAAATCCAACCTCCAGTTTTAAATTCATGTTTTGTTTTTTAAGTAACAAAATAGAAAACTCTGGACACTTACTGTATAATAATCTAAGAAAGCTGAATGGCATAAAACCCCAAATAAAATGAATTGTGAATAAAGTATTCATCCATATCACGCACAAGTAAAAATCTCTAGAGTAAAAATCTCATAAGAAAATCAATGAAACCGTTTGGAAAGTTGGAGAAAATACATCAAACCTTGAATATGGAAATATAACAATATTGTTGCAATGACCAAAAGTCATCTTATATAAATGCTATTTTGAGCAATACATATCAGAATTGATTTAAATACTAACATGCTACTAGTTTCCCAGAGTCAAAATAAGCATTCTGTAATGCTTTGTAAGCAATGTGAGCATGTTAAGTACCTGAATTAACTGAACTACAGCCAGAAGGTGGCCCATTCAAATAATTTTGTTAAAGCGTGAACGGAAAGACTACAATATAAACCAGAAAAAAATATATTGAACCTCAACATTTTGTATTACATGGTCAGCAGATATTCATTGCGTCTGTAAACACTGATAGCGTTTACTATGCCATGGGCAGCAGGTAGCCTTGAAGAGACCTCTTCCTCTTATATGCCACACTGTTTTTCCATCCATGTTTTTTTTAACACCTAGGAACTACTATAGATCAAACCCCTTATTTCAAAATCCCATGAGACCTTTTAAGAAAAAACATACTTTTTATAATTTAAGCGCTTGTTATGGCTGTCAAATGCTATCAGTCAAATTTAGCTCATAAAGTGCTAAAGAGGCTTGGGCTGCTAGTTATACAAAATTTGGATCATCATTTTAAAACCTGCCCATCCCTATTACCTATTTACAGCAGACAAAGTTCTCAATGCAAAAGGGATTAATAATTTTGGGGGTTGGCAGAGGTGATCATGCATCATGCTATAGATACAATATTTATTTTTGACAATTCAACAATTATTCAGGAACTCTGCCAAAGAATTAAAAGGTTTGCTCCACTAATATCATAGATCGGATGAGAAAGCTTTCATCTTTCTTCACTGTCAGTATTGTACCTGTAGAGAAACATCTCTGAGGCCATAAGCAATAAACAAAAAATTACTTTAATAAACTTATTCTTAAGGGTTCAGTGATACCCATCCCCACTGGTTTAGAGAGTCTCTTTCACAGAGCAGCTTGCTTCATTTTTATCTCACCTGAATACAGATGTAAGGGAAAGGCAATTGTTTGTAGGGGAGCGAATACCAATGTCACTAATAAACTTATCTTTGTTACAGAGAAAATAAAATCAGATCAAAGTCTACTAATAGAAACCAGATTTGCTAGATGTACTTTATCAAAAACTTTTTTTTTTAATTAGATGAGGGTTTGCCAATTTTATGAAATTATGCCCAGATGCGAGAAAGTATATAAAACCAACACACCCAGATTAAAAAAATAGAAAAGACAATGGAAAAAGCTGGAGTGTCTACTTGTTTGGTATGTCTGCTGACATACCAATTCAGTAAGGATTTTATACATCTGAGAAGTTTGGAACTGGGAAAATGGAGGGCGTTTAAAGTGAATTATTAAAATTCACAACATTTACATTGCTGTGGAGAAACTGAATTCAGCTTTTGCAAGCATTTCAGTATTTGGCCAAAACCAGATCCTGAAACAGAGCAATACATTCTCTGCTGTCATTCACTGCCTCTCCAATTAACAAGCTTCAATCCACTTCTCAGAGGAGTAAGAAACATGAAAGACAGCTCTGTGAATGACTGATTAACATGGAAAAGATCATTTCATGAAGATTATATTGTATTCCTAACAAGATCAAAAGCGTGCACTAAATTATTGTTATGATAATTACCTTTGGCAGAATTTGTCTTATTGTTAAAAAGCAATAATAAGGTACCTTAAGAGGCAGAATAATTACACTTAACTGCTGTAATTAATAAGTTAATTCTCAAGCAAAAATGATTCATATCATAGGAATTATGTAACTGCTGCCATTTAAATTCTTACTGCAATACCTTAATATAATTTAAATCAAGCATTGTTAAGATTTCTAAACCTTTACCTCAATAAGGCAAGAGAACAAATTCAGTTCAGGAAGAAGACCATTTCATTTCTGCGTCACTGGACTGGATTGTCTGAAGCTGAATATCAAAATACACAAAAGTAATCCCATTGAGGAGAATGGAGGGAGAAGAGATTAATATTTGTACACATAGCTTTTGTGACATCAGTTTGATCCTTTTCCAGCACGCGTCACTCCAAAAAAATCTTTCTTCACTATCAAAGATGTTTTGCTATCAAACATTAATTCTCATATTTCACACATGATCAAAAAGACATTTCACAGAGAATTTAATCCTCCATTCTGCCCTTAAAGATTTGTGCCAGAATTTGCAATTTGATATAATTTAAACAGTGAATTTCATTAATTGCCTTAAGATCTATTTTTCTCTGATGACCTACATTGCTATTTCCAAGTGATCTTCAGAAAGCCAAAAAATGTCAGTGATTTCAGTCATGTTTTTAATAAATGGTTCATTAGAGTACTATGAGTATAAAACAACTCCCAGACTACCTGCATTTTACTACCAACAGTCCTATAGGCTTTCTAAATGACTCAACACAGCTCTCAGTGTCCTTTTTACATCAGAAGTCATGTAGGTCATCATTTTTCCAAAGATGATATCCACAAACAGGTTTTACGATGTCACAGCATAATTGATAAAAGACTTATGCAAATAAAAAACACTCAGCTTGTTGGCATCCCTGGTACTTCATGATTTGGGGATTCACTTGCTTTGAAAATGGCTTCCTCAAAAACTGAATACAGCAACACTTTTGTTAGTCCTTCAGAAAGAGGAATCCCACTTTTTCAATGTGATAATAAGTACATTTTCTACTGTGTTTTTAATACTTAAGTAAATTTACTCTGCAGAAAACTTTCAATTGATGTTTTTTGGAAAAAAAAAAAAACAAACCTCCACTCTTTGACTATAGGAAATCAATACTATAAGAATATGATATTTCTTCAATATATGTGGCACTAATTAAATAATCAGAAATCATTCCACAAAAGTAAATAGAGAAATCATTCTACACCTGGAATTGCACACAACTTGTATCTCTAGGCTCCATTTAAGAACTCAAAAATTGCAAGCGAGGGCTACATCTCTTATCTCTACTTGAAAAGGTGTTGAAAATTGCAATAGAAGGTGCAGTCAAACATAACATAAGTGGATGCAACTTTATTTTAGTTAATTATTGTGAGTCAACCTCAGCTAATGGGTCAGCCTCCGTGGGGCTAAGCCCCACAGAGCTGCTCACTCTCAACGCCATGGGATAGGGGAGAGAATAGGAAGAGTAATTAAAACAAGAGATTCTTTCACTGCTTCCCATTAGCAGGCAGATGCTTACCCACTTCCAAGAAAGAAGGCCTTCATCCCATGTAACATTTATATAGGAAGACAAATGCCACAACCCTGAATGTGTCATGTCCCCCCCCTTCCTGCTCCTTTCCACCAGCTTTTATTGCATGGTATGGAATGGAACAGCCCCTTTGGTCTGCTGGGGCCAGCTGGGCCAGCTGTGTCCTCTCCCAGCTTCTTGTGCACTCCCAACCTACTCATCGGTGGGGCAGTACAAGAAACAGAAAAGGCCTTGACACGGTGCAAGCACTGTTTAGCAATAGCTAACACACTGGCGTGTTATCAACACTGTTTTGGTCACAAATCCAACACATTACACCATACCAGTTACTATGAAGAAAATTAACCCAGCCACTGTGTATAATTAATTGTGTATAAAACTGACTGCATATGAAAAGGAAAGACCAATCCAAATAAAACCATATTCTCAAATTCATTTTCTATGTATTACGATGCTAAGATCAAGCTGAAAACTTTAATGCTAGTAGGATGCTCACGTGATAACTACATACTATAGTATATGTATATAATAAGGCACCACAATTAGTTTGATGATAGTCTAAGTATCTAAGAGGCAAAAGTAACACAAGTACTGACTGTTCCATTACTTTGCAGGGAAATCAGAGCCAGGTGTCAAATGAACTCAAACATCTTTCAGAGGGAAGTAAAGAGATGAGTAATTCTTAAAATACATTTTAAAGAGTTTGTCATATCTGTTTGTTGACAAGCAAATGATGTTATCATTTGTGTTCTCATCAACATTGCCATACAATACTGCAAAGCTTTAACAGCATCCTCTGTGGACACCCCTCGCAGGAGCTCTGGGACCAGACATATTCATTGAGTACTCCCAGCAGGGAGGGTCTCTTCGAGCTGGTTGTCAGGTCAGGCCCAAAGTGAGAGAGGAAACCTTAGGGCTCAAAGGCTGCAGCAGACCACAGCTCAAAGAGGCTGAGCTCTGCCTGCTGACCAGATTTATTAGCTCTCTTGAGAACACAGGGGCAGGCAAAGACATATTTACAAACCATCATCTCCTTGGAAGGGATGCCCATGTAACTTTGACACACATGAGCCTCTAGTGTATGACGGCACCAACATATCGAAAAGTAGGAAAAGAGAACGCATCCTTGAGATTCACATGAATGCAGCTGACAGCAAATGAGGCAGAGGCATAACTAGAAAACAGCAACCAAAGAAACATCTGAGTTGTGTGAAGTAACCCTCAAACAGCAGGAAAGTGATCGATTTTCCCCACTCTTTCTAAATGCTAGCAAATGCCCTTGAAGAAATCTAGACTAAGAGACCCAAGCTTTAGGTAGGTGTTGATAATGTGTTCTTTTTTCCTTCTTACAACTCCATTTCCAATTTTCTAACAACCTTCCTAACATTATACTTTCATAAAGTAAACTAGAATGATTTTTTTTCATGTAAATTTGTCTAGTCGATAATATTGGTCTTAATTTGATTTGATGGGATGTGGGCTTGGGAATGTTAGGTCTGTTTCCAGTGGCACACATATTTACCCTCAATGCCACATACCCAAGAGACATTTAGGATTCTCAAGAGCAGGCATTATGCGTTAGCACCCCCCTGATAAGAGTCACATTCATGGATTTATGATGTCCGGTATTAACTCAGAGGGAAAAATAATGTCCTCTATCAAATAAATTTTTTAAAAAAACCCGTGATTCTGTGTGGAAAGAGAAGACAGCTTATCAATTCTGATATATTTGGAACTTTTTTCATCATTTTATTGTCTTTTTTTTAAAATGCTTGCTCAAAGATGAGTAAAATTTAATTTAAGCAGGATACAATGACAGTGAAAAAAATGGAGTTATTGTTTCAAATTTTCTACTGAGTTCCTTTGATACACCTCTAAAAAAGTGTCATTCGTGGTCATTACATTCCCTGAAGTTAGATGTTGGCTAAATATAAGATTTTAAAATGTTCCTGTCAGTTAAAGTGAGAAGAGAGTATTCTGTTGATGAAAGAAAATATGCCAATATTCAATGCATTATTTTGTTTTTTTTAAATTAAGACTACCAGTGTCAATTCACCTAACTTACATCCAAAATCCATTAGGTCCTTTTCTTGCAAATTTATCTACAAATAAGTCCAATGAACACCTCTGATTTTTATACTTGGAGGTAAGGCCACCAAACATTTTTTTTCACAATATCCAGACCTCTTGGGATTTAAAATAAATGACCAGTCCACAATATACATGTGTTAAAAGATTGATATTATTGTCCCCCAGATGGACAAATAACTGAAGGAAAATAACCACTGTTAGTGTCCTTTGGACCTTTGCTACTCATACACTGCAGGATTGTGACTCAGAGGAGGCAAAATATCTGAAAAAACAGGCACGAGTACAATCCATTATAGTAAAAGCATTTCAAACAAGTACAATATAAAATAGTTTCTCAACTGGAAATTACTAAGATCGTCACACAGTATCACAAACTTCAGTCGATCACTTCTGCAGAAGTCAACATACTTAATGTATAAAGCATACATGTAAAGTCATGTTACTTCTATCAAAAGAGAGAGATAGGAAATACATGAAATATGTTTCTCCCTTATGAGTTTCAAAGACCTGTTTCTTTGAGAAGTTTTTCCTTCTACAATAAATCAATTACACTAACCCATGTCTTTCATTATTAATTTAGGCCATAATTATTTTAAGTGATAAGAAGTTCAATTTTGCATATTTTTCCTAACTTTACTTTTTTGCAGTTAAAAAAACCTGTGGCTCATTATGCTGTACAGATTGATTTGAAACTGAAGCAGCAATTAATTCTATAATAACAAAAAGGAGTATTAATTATCTGCAAGAGTCTAAACTCTGCTAAATGATTATTTCCACCATAATTATCAGGGTGTACAGGCCACTGATTATCATCAAAAGCAATTAAGAATATCCCAAGACACCACAGAATCAAGGGATCACGATAAATCTTTCAGATCATTTCTACAAGGCTGTGACCTACCCAAGGGCCTACTAGAGTTACAGCGAAGAGATATGGAGGGTGTCATACCTCAGCTTAAACTCGTATTTGAGAATGTAGGATAACTCATACTCTAAAACTGAAACACTCTGAGCTCAGATTGTAAATTTATTTTTGGTAGTCGAGAACATAAGGGAAAATGAAAGCAGTTTTCATGTTTCAAAAAATTATTTCAGAAAAAATAATAAATACAATAACGGTTCTCTTATTTGAGAGAAACACTTCTGTTTGAACAGTTTTCAGTGCTTACCATACAACTTAACACAAACAGCTTACTTAAATCTTCTATAATCAAGGGGTTTGGAAACTGCTTTTAGAATGAGCACAGCACTAAGAGGAGTAAAGAAAATATCAAACTATTTCATCAAATAGATATATGTAAACAACAACCAAAAAAAATAATTCAAAACAATGAAAGTCTTGGAAACAGTTCTCACTGTGGTGTCATGAAGAAGTGTGCCCCGAAACAAATTAGTTGAAATCCACATGAAAGTCAAAGTTATACCAGTCACTGTTGTGCTTACTATAAGGTTCCTTGTTAGTTTTACGACACTGAATTTCCACTTCAGTCCTCCAAATTATCCGACCAAGTCTCCCTGCAGCTAACGTACAGATCCCATCTTTGCTTTCCCTCACTTCAGAGCAGCCCAGTTACCTGAACCCTGGCCCTGCTGCTACAGACATCGCTGGTTAACCTCCCATTTGGGATAATCAAAGACATCTTTTTCACTTCAAGCAGTGCAAATGAAACCACACAGAACAACAGTTTTAAGAAACACGTGCCTCAAAATATAACAAGACTGCCTTGAAAAAAAATAGGAAATATTTCAACCCTTTGCACATGTACATTAGAAAATCACTTCATTCATTTATGGTTCCTGTCTGAAAAGGAGCCTCGAGCAATTATTCTTGTGAAAAGACTAGGACCTTTCTAAGCTGATGTGAACATACGCTAATAAAAAGGTGACTGACTAACGAGCATAGGTTTTTGATGAAGAACTTCTGCCCATCAGAGAGAAGTCCGTATTCTGGAACATAACATCATCTCTTCCTTTCCAAAGCACACCGAATATTTGGTTTTTGTTGTCAAGTCACCCCTAAAACTGGAAATAGGTGGTTTTCAGAAGAAAGATAAAAATACCGCTGAGCCTTAGGTACAGAATTTGGTTTATGGAAAAGAGACTGCATGTTCCTGAAACGTTTTTTGTATGTAAACAGTAACACAAGATTCAGTGATGTATTCTAACATTATTGTGCTCATTATAACATTAGCACTTACCCTAAAATGTTTCATCTAAGACTATGTATGTACAGGTTTGGTAAAAAAATGCATTACTAGGAATCAGCAATACAGAGAAGAAAAAGACAGTATCATGCAGACATATGACAGAAGCCTGCTTATCAACGAAGAGTCGAAGATGTGGCTTCTGTTCCTCTGCCTCGGCTGGAAAACCAATTTTCTCGATGTCCTGATGTTCCCCTTACTAAGATTCACCATCATTCTTTGGTATTCTATAATCCATTTATGTTATTTCTATAACTGAATCCACCAGGTTAAAGCTCTGACCCTTCAAGAACAAAATCTCTACACATACACTAACAAACGAGTACTTCATTCAGCTTCTACTGACATGAGTAGACAAGGAGGTTCTACATTAATGTCTGAGGACTCCCTCTGGCTCCAAAAGGGACGTTTAAATTCTCAGCGTTAAACCCAAAAAATCTAGCTTCCAGATCTGGTGATCATACCTGAATCTACCACCAATAAGCAGCATTGCTGATATGATAATTTCTTTTATTTAAATATTGGGTTTTTCCTCATTACAAATCCCTCAGAATCAATAAATACTTTTGGAGATGAAATAAAGCAGCTACTACATGATAAATGAGGCAGGTTCTTATAAATATATAAAAGTTTAAAAATCATAAAGGGTTCTCTACAGGTGCTAATTTTACTACTTGAATGAAATTAATAAGACTCTCCATAAAACAGCAGGAGATCCTTAGATTACATGAGTAATCAGCAAGAAAATTTATTGTGGATTCACGAAGCACGAAATGTTTGTATAATGTATGCAAAAGTGGTACTTTATTCTCTGCAGTGAACAATTCTGAGTCCTTATAATAGAAAAATATTTAATAGTTTGAAAACTCTTGAGGCATAGTTTTAAAAAGTTGTTCAACTGTGATTAATTCAACTCATGACAAACTAGTGATGAAAGAAGGACC
>NW_009649940.1:1949044-1955609 GCF_000708025.1 Charadrius vociferus
AACAATGGATATAGAGACAACTGAAAATCCAACTTCATGTCTAGGGAAGTAAGATTTAGGAGAGTGAGATTCACAAATTAGGTAGTACATTAATCTGAAAAGCTAAACTACTTTTCATTATGTGATATCCTGAAACAGCATACAGGCAAGTGATAAATTTGACACTTGAATACAAAAAGTATTTAAAGACATTTTCCATTGCATGCCATTGCAGCCATTTTGATTCTTTAAGGAATGCTTTCTTTTAAGGTAGTGTGAAATACGAATGCGCTGCTTGCATAGCATATTTAATTCAATAGCTATCAACAGACTTTTACCTCACACCATTTCTTGGCTGCTGTATGTATAATGTATTTATTAACATGACTACTTATTACTGTAAACTTCATGTATGTTTCATGAACTGTTTCGGATGAAGATGTTCAAGCAGTTGTCCAAAAGAGGAAATTCTATCCCATTGTGCTATTAAATTCTCAGCAAATTATGCCCTCAGAGAAACAATGTATAGCCTAGCTTTTACCTTTTTTCCCAAAATCTTTTATTACAACGTACCATGGAATCATGAGTTTGTGTTCAATATTTTACATTTAATATTTATTGATTGCTGCAATTAATTGCTTTTGTTTTGTACTTTGGGTTTAATTAAGTGGACTAAAAGTGTCGATACACTGCGGCTGTTCAACTGACTCACAGATGAAACTAAATAATACTTCACCATGACTAGTTAATAACCTTCTGTCAATGAAACAAGCGAGGGCCCTGCATGGGTCAGGGAATTAGTAATAATAACAGAATACAGAGCCTTTAATTTTTAGATTAACTGCTCAGCACAGATTAACGGTAGCTAAAATTATTATAATCTAAGGACTCTGACTTACTTATGTTGCATGTTTTACGTGAAACGAGATTACTGATAACAGTTTAATTTCTGGCATCCACACCTTGAAAGCCATCACCAAACAGCATCCTTTGCTAAGAGCACTTACTCAGTACAGTGCTTAAAGACCTCACGTCCTCAACAAAGGTGAGCAAACTCTGCCTAACTTTGGAAGTGACTGAAAGCCACATGGTTGTGTCAGTACAGTGCTAAACCAAAGCAAACACATCCTAAGACAAGCCACAAATATTAGCTGGAGCTTGTGAGCATGAAAATATGTTCATGGGGCTTTTGAGTTGAATCTGTGTCCTATTCTGCAGGCCCAGCGTGGGCAATGGTAATATACAGCGTGGATATAAGCAAGCTAAATTGCAAGCTTCTCCCCTTATCAAAAGGCAGCATTCAGCTACAAATGTTCCTAAGGCACCTAGTTTTGAAAAAGCTGGCTGACCTGGCTTGCAAAGTATCACAATTTTCTCAGAACTTTGTAAATCTTCCTTTTTACCAAGGAGTAGTGTTTTCATGCCTCTTCTCTCCAAATAGCTTATCATGCTGAATCTTTTAAAACTCCTTCAGCTGTTTATTCCCCTTCCTCCACACACAACCACAAATGTACACACGTATATTTATACATATATAGGTTTACTGGGCCTTATCTGAAGCAGATTTCCTGTAATGCTTTCAGCCATTTTCTCCCTGACAGGAGGCAAATCAGTCTCGCTAATATTTCAGTTCACTCTTTAAAGGCACATACTAATCTTGTGTTCTGGTCAAATAAAATCAGACTACCTTCAACAATACAGCACCGTGTTTGCGACAAGATTCAATAACTTGTAAAAGATTTATATTTTGCAATAATATTTATGTTTTTCATATGCTCTGCAAATACAAATGCAAGACACGAATCATGGCCTTTCACATTTTTCCCTGGGATCTCTGAGACTAGATCAGATGGAACATTTCATCAGAATCCTTGAAATCATGCAAACAACAAACATGAGCATCTGCATTTTAAGTATTAACTGCTAAAGCACTATGAAAAGCTCATCACTGGCAGATTTACTCTGACTCCTCTGCCAAAGGGTGGGCTTCATACTCTTTACCCTGAAAGCATTCCACACTAGAGAGGAATGTGAAACTTAGCTTTCATAGCTGAGACACACATCCCTGAAAAGCCTTACCATCATTAAATTTAATCCTGGTAAGGAACACAGTAATTTCTATGCTACATTATTTATATATGAATTAAAGAGAATATTCAGTAGCCCAAAATGCAAATAATTATATCCACTCTTCGAAACAAGAATCTTTAAATCCCATTAAAGTTAGCTCAGCATCTGCAGAAGTGATGTTACCCGCAAATATGCACACAAACTCTGCATTATGATGGGGTCGTTCCATCCTTTAATGGCCTGTTGCTCTGTGACTGATCTTTATCATTTAACTTCTTTGACCACATCTTTATCCAGGCACTTAGAAAAAACCCAGGCTATTTCTTAATAAATAATCCCATTTAATCACAAAGTCTAAAATATGTATGTTAAAGGCATGGCCATCTGTCTACCTTTGTCTTCTTCCTAGACTACTCTCAAGTTTTCAGCAGTGTCTACACTGGGCAACGCAGAACACGCGCAAGGATTCCTGCGTTTGAGTTCAGCCAGGCTGGTAAATCTGGAAATGGTATTCACACAGTACTGCACCCAGAGTGTTCTCTTTGAAAAAATGCCCAGGAAGATGACAAAAAGAGACAGCCAAATGGTGTGTACAGTGCCCCTGGGAAAGATCAAGGCTTTAAAAGCACCAATAACCACAAAAGTATGCAGACAAAACCTGAACTGTGCACATAAGGTAAGAATTGGAATACAATATATACCTTGGCAGAGTTGCAACTTCAGTTTCTCCCTTTCCTGCCCCCTTCTACCATATATCAAGACTTTTGTGTGTATTATGTGGTCAAATTAAAAACTGTACAAGCCCTTTAAAGAGAAGAAAATAGGTCTAAGGACTGAGGATTTTATAAGCAGCCTGAGATTCCAGCCTCTAAAATCCCCAGGGCCACTTTGAAAATCTCAACCTTAATGTTTAGCTGAGTTACTATCTGCTTTTCTTTCAAACTGCAAATCCCAGTTGTCCTCAGAATTTCCTAATGCGTAACACGCTTATCCATGAAACATAAGCTGTGGTTAGGATGAAACCTTTGCCCTGCGTTCTCTCCGTAGATACAAACTGTCTGTCAATATACTATAGTACTGCTACCTTTCAGATCACATTGCATTTGGGAAGCCCTGTACGTTAGGATTTAGTAGGCTTCAGAAACCAGCTTTTTAAAGTATTTTCAGCAAACTCTAATGTAGAAAGCACTGTTGGTCTATTTCAAGTTTTCTAATATGATGTAAAAGAATGTGAGGTAGTTAGAAATACAAAGCACTATGGAAAGGAAGCAGGCATTCTAGATAAAAGTACTTAAGATTAATTTAACATGCACAGGATTTCCCAATTAAAACTTTCACATTAGCACTGCATTTTAAACAGTTAATCTCCTAATGAGACATCCCCAGCAATGAGAAGTGAATTGCAGGACTGAATATGGCCCTGAGGCCTGCATCTGGAAAAGGCTGTACTTTGCAAATGCTGGATTTATGCTGCTTGCTTAAATTCTGCAAAGAAAGAGCTGCACTGCCACCTACTGTCATGACGTCTTTTCCCATCAGCAGCTTCCTCTCAAAGCGAGAAGTTCTTGGTGCTCCCACACAAAACGTTGAACGCTGTTGACCAAAGCGCACGTGCTCCCACACAAAACGTTGAACGTTGAACGCTGTTGACCAAAGCGCACACAAAAGAAAAGGGTGTAACAATTCTTCAGGCATACAAATGTTAGCTGATTTTTTTTTTTTCCCCTCTGGTAGCTGAAAAGGCTGGTTGTTTCTTTTCCTGTTTTTTCTTCATAATACAATAGAAGCAAAAGAATGCTGTGCTGAGCAATGTGGGAGAGTCTGTGCAAAAGTCTATTTTTTCTCTTTCTCTTATTCCCAGATCTCCACTGTCATACCTTTGAATCCTAGCTGACCTGCAGTCATCTCAGCTAATGATACTCCGACTGACTCATCCGAAAGAGGTATGTTGCGGTTGACTTCTTCCCTTCCCTTAGGGGCCACAGGCATTACCTCTATGATGTGCCTGATCTCCAAGAGTCTAGATCTGAAGGAGCCTTGCATAGCAGCCCACGGCACCGCTATGGAGATACTAGCTTAACTGAAAACAAAGTTTTACTGCAGTTTCCTCTCAGGGTCTTTTTTTGACAGATAAATTTGCAAATCAATTAACAGCTACTCCCTTTCCTAGTAGACATACTCACTACCAATTGCTCATGAAATAAAGTTTCATCAGTAGCAGAAAACAAAGGGAATTAATATTTCAGAATGCAAAGAAGCTTCCCTAGCAGTGAAATAGGGAAGACAGAACACCAAGATAAATGAATATGTCAGCTGTGCTTTCTGTAAATTCTAGCCAACTTGAGCAATTTATCTAGGATTTAAGAAACATTAGCAGATAACTGGGTGTTTTTTCTGCTCTTTACCTTTATCGCATACGCAAATAACATATAGGTGAGAGAATCCCCATCCTCACAATTATAGTTGTTTGCTAACATTAAAGCACAGACCAATTCGAGCTACTGCCGGGAAAATCACAGAGTTACATATAATCTGCAAGCACCCTGGGGGGATAAACATCTCCAATACAGTGTGTGTCAAAGGTGTCTCAGAAGACTGAAGTTGTGAGCACACGCTCAAAGAAACATATGCCTTTCCTACGTTACCATCAAAATAAGTCCAAAACAAGCAAGATAGCTTAATTACATTTTCTAAAGAGCAGACTTTTTTTTTTTTTTTCAGTTTGCAATAGACAGGAGCTCCTGCAACCACAGAAGTGGTGAGATTCACTTGTTTAATAACGAGGGAAAAAAATTCCAGACATCCTGACACTGTCTCTCTTCTCCTCTGCCTTCAGGCCTTGCAGTACTCCACATTTCAAGTACAATACAAGACAGCTACTAAATTTGTGTGTCTCCATTCTCTGTCTTTTTAGATACTTAATATAGTCATGGCACCAAAGGGTTTATGTGTTCGGACCCTAGAAGAGAGCTGTTTCTTTTTAAAAGCATGAATATAGTACAATAATCCTTGACAAAACATAAATTTCCATACATTTGCACATGAAAAGTCTCCTTTCACTTTTCATTTATCAAGGGAATAGTTCTGAAGAATTAATTCTGTAAGAAATTCTATTCTATCTGTTGCCCTAAAATTAAAATCTTTTATTTATCTGTTCATCGTCTTATGTGCTGTAGGGCTTTTACTGCAAACAAATTCAGAATTTGTCTCTCCATTACAGAACAGTGGCAACAGAAGTAATAAAAAACAAACAATTTTTTTTGTTCTGTCTTTATAAAATGCTACCTTTTCTTCCCCCCGGAAATTCTTAAATCATCATCCGTCCAGCAACAAGCCCACGTGGTAAGTTTTATATGGCATATTATGTAGCATTAGCAAAAGAAAGTTGTACTTTACCTATTCCTTATATCCACTGTGCTTACATTCATCTAATGGAGCTGTTTCCATCAGGAATAGTAGATTTCTAAGCCATCTCTACAAAAGTCCTTCAGGCAACAAACGGAGTCTAATTAATTATATGTTTTCATCTTGCCTTTGCACAAAATCATCTGACAAGACAAATACATAGCAAGAGAAGACCAGAAACAAATTTTAGGAAGACTAATCTGCTCTTCTACATTTTCTGTAGCTGCTGTGTTGGGTTTCGTCCTTAGTTGGCTGTACCATCACCATACTTGGCCAAAGTCAGTTGTGATTTTACCTATGTTAGCAAAAGCTTTGTCCAGGAGAGGTATCTGAGTGGAAGTGTAAAATTTTGACATTCTATAACAAAACAAGTTTTTAAGCAGTCCTTAATCCAAATGGATTCCGGATTGCTCCTGTGAACCAAAAATATTGAATTTCTTTCTGTATTTAGTTTCATCACACTGTTTCTTTTTCTCTGCTCCTTTCTATTTCCTCTCCCCCAAACTGACTGTCTTGGTATCCTTTCTCTTTACTCAAAAAACATCCAACAGTATTTGAGCTGAACCTTCAAGCCTACAATGTTCAGCTGCACCCACGGTAGGAAACATAGGCTGTCCATTTTTAAAAGAAACCACAGTGAATATGAGAATCAATGGAGGGCTGAAAAAAAAAATCTTTGGGAAAATCATGAAGATTGTTTCGACAAATGAACAATTTTTAACAAAACCAATGCATATTCCTTTTTATTATTGTTTGCAAAGGACCTATTCTGTAATGCATTCTGTCTTGCAAGTAAGAATTTTTATTACTGGAAAAGCAAAACCAAAGCAAAAGCCAGAACCTCAGATGCTGTAAACGTGACTTGATGGCACATAATAGCACTGTTTTAATAGCAAGCGAGAATAAGCAAAATCCTGATGTACTGCAATGCAAAGCCAGGACTTCTACTGTTTGCAGTGAACTTGAAAATTCACTTAACGAGCAAGCTTCATTAACATACAGCAGATACGTTGTTATACAGGCTAACAGAATAAACCTCTGGCTCTCAAGTAGAGATGCAACCTTTCAGAGCCCCAATGCCACTTTCTGACAGAGACTGAGTGAAGCACTG
>NW_009649940.1:1955652-1961912 GCF_000708025.1 Charadrius vociferus
TTAACTGAGCAAAATAAAGACAACCCTCTGAATGACAACGGTTAAACACATACAGAGAAACATCCAGGCTAACAAGAATGCCATGCTACAAGGCTTTAGCTGTAATTTTTCCCAATATTTGTGCACCATTAATAACCTGATCCCTGCTACAGTAGCGAACACCACTGCCAACTATAAATATGACTGAATACGCTGGATAACCAGCAACGCTCTTTCATGCCTTTCTCTGCTCACAAACTGTATTACCGGTACTTTAAGACAAAAGCTGGAGAAACATCTGCAAGATCTGCATGCATAGTTAGATCTCTGCTGACTAAGAATTTAAAGTTCTCTTTTACAAATACCTAGTGGCCAGCCCAGGTCATTTAAAGGCATATCTTCCTGAAGAAGTAGCATAGCCAGCCAGCCAAATATGGAAAGAAATGAAAATTGTTCACATATTATACAAGGTCTCTCAGCTTACGTGGAGATTCTGGTTGGTGTGTAAGGCAAGTAAGCTTTTACAGATCCTCCACTTCTGCCCACCTCTAAGGGAACTATCTCACCTCCAGCTTGGTCCTGTGGATACAGGAAGGATTGCAGCAGGACTTCTTATTCAGGAGCTGATATCTGTTCAGGAGCTTAATTTTAACGTTCCCTAGTTATTTAGGCTTCAGCTGATTTAATAAATTAAATAGATTGCCTAATATGTTAGAAACTAGTGGTAGATTTAATACAGAATACTGTCCTTCATTTTCTCCCAGATGTTCTTTTTATTTTGATAGGAATCCTCAAGGAAAAAAAAGAAAAGAGTATGCTTTCAAATTTAAATTATCAGCTTTAAAATGCAGTTCTGTATCCTGAATGCTTTACAAACAGGCTTCTTTGGTTTCTGATCTCTGTGATGGTTAGGAAAACAATAAACACATTTAGGAGCTGGAAAACATTCCTTATATGCAATCTATTTTCAAAAGGAAGGACACAGCTCAATCCTAGACATAAAAATAGTTTTGCTAAAGTGATGTCTTTAAGTAAAGGCGGTTAAGTTTAAACCATCACAGTTTAAGGAATAACACTTTTTTTTTTTTTTCCCCCTGGACTATGCAACAGGGAGTTGCAAAGGTATTCCTGAATTGTTCCCGACATTCAAGAGAAGATGATCAGTAAAACGTTCTTCATGTTTTCCAGATGCTGGCAATAATAGTGCAAAGCAATATGCTGTACATATTAACATTATCTTTGTGAATACCTGACAAATGTGAAGCACACTTGAAATGAAAACAGATTCTGCCCCTGAGTTCTTCCAATCACAAAGAAAACAGAAGTTGAGACACAGAAACAAAAATTCAAACTGAAACCCTGCAGCTCGGAGAGATAGGATACTGTTGAGCTGAATAATACCTTTGAAGTAAGACAAAGCTAAATCGGTATTACATCTCCACACACAACAATATTATATACTGATTATGCCTTCAAAGTACTCGTGCCTGGTTTTCAGCAGTGGTTCGTACACAGTCATCTATGAAGCACCGCTGCTGAATGTAAGTGACCCTCAGAGATCCATCTACTCCTCAGTTATATGAAAGAACACATTAGATTTCAGTTTAATAAATCCTCGTTATTGTACATGGTCAACAGCCAGACTTTGTTTTAAGATTTACAACTATATTTATGTTTAACAGTTTATTTGCCTCTTAGTCGGGTAAGCACTGGTGAAGGGTGTGCTGGTTAGACACAGAGCACTCATTTGTTTCTGAGTTAAATAATTTCAGATTGGATATCAAGTCAGCCACTTCATTTCTGAGTTGCTTTCTCCCACAGCTCTATGAAGCTGCATGCGACAATTAAGCTGGCATTCTGTTAAGGCTTTGCAATTGACGGCACAGGACTCCATAGCTACGGCAGAATGCTTTACCAAGCATTTTCTCCATGAAGGGAAGCTACGACTCTGTTTACTTGCCAGGTGAATTATTAAGCTCCTGGCTGATGTTTCAGTCAAGTGAAGAGGAATTTTAAGAACGATGGAAACTGAAAGAGCTCTCAGGCTAAAAAAAAAAATATGTAAAAAATGCTGCAGAGTTTAAACAAGAAAATAAAGGGAATCGTAAGCTCTGAAGAGATTTTTCTCACCTCTAAAACAAAACTAAGTATTTGAGAACCCACAACACAATGAGGTTAAATAAAGTGGGAGCCCTCCCTCCTCATGCTTGAGAATCACGCACATTAAGTTTATCCCTCTTTAATGAAGCAGCCTAGGATGACCCATCTTTCATCTTAAGTACATTAATGCAATCCCCCCTAGCCTAGGAACCTTGTGTGGGGTATAAGGCGTGAGCACTTTTTGGAAAAGAGATGAACCATGGCCAGGACTGCCAGAGTACCTGAGACTGTAGGCTAAGCTCTTTATGTCTCGTTTCTCCACCTTAAAAATATTCTGTTATTCTTGAAGGAATAAGGTGAATATCAGGAAAGCTTGCCAGAATTTCTTCTAGATAGATCAGCCACTTTCTTTGATCTTCTGGCCAGAAAGACCATAGATTTTTTTCTGCTGTACTATATCTATGAATAAAGGTTAACGGTGCCAAGCCAGATTACCCAAAGCACATGCTTTGCAAGAGTTCCAAATGTTGTGCTCTGGCTCTAATACACAACAGGAAATTAAAGCAGAAATACCCACCAAAAATAAGACAGTATTAAGAAATGTACTGTCACTTACAAGAGAAAAAACATTGAAACATGCACCTGTCATTTTATACTTCACAATGGCAAACCAAGAGCTCAAGGGGAGGTGAAAAGCCTCACATTGACAAAAATATCTTCCTTTCAGCCTTTGCATTAAAATGCTCTTTGAGTTTTACTCAGCTAAACAAAATTGAGAAAAAGGTACATTATTTTAATAGCACCACTCTTCCGAGAAGCTGCTGCAGTCGACAGAGTGAACCTAAAGGCTTCTTATGCCAAGAGGGCACAGCAGCAGCCAGAGGAATTCGGTGGTACCGGAGCAGAAAGGAACAACGTATGTTGGAGAACACATAGACCACCTGGCTCAAGAGAGACCAGGTACAGATGAAGCTTCTTGGTCTGCTGGCAGGAACTCCCAGAACTGGCAGCCAGGGTACCACACAGCCCTCTGCTGGGGTGAACCCCATCCTGCAGCCCATGGAGGACCGCAGCCAGGCACCCTACCCCGGCTCTCGCACCTTGCTTCCTTAATTTAACTCATGGCTTGCAGAATCTTCACACACACACAAAATTTCTTTTAGTGTCTGCTTGCTGTTCAGAGGTTATAATTATTTTTATAGGTGTGTATGTATGTCCAGGTTAGCAGCTATCACAAGCAAGAAAACATATTCAGTGCTGGAAGAGCAATAGAATTTTGTTGTCCAGCAAGGCAAATATTTAGGCTCTGCTCTAAATAATCCAGGTGTCCAAACTATTACATGAGCACAATTTCTAAATAATCGTATAGAAAAACTGCTAAGCATAATCAAATATTATTTTAATCCCATCAGATCCTCACATAATTCTCTTTAGGATTAGTTTTATGTTTTTAAAAACATTAGATTAAGCACAGTTATTGAAAAGGCATTAACTAGCTCTATTTGTTCATTTTATGAAGCTCTACGATCCAGCATTTTTCAAAAATGAGATACAATGAAGGATGTTGAAATGCATGAATTGGTATATTAAAGATATTCCCATTGCTACCAACACGCTTTTAAGCAAAACTCACTGCGATCCTAAACCAGAAGTAGCTATCAGGAAAGAAAGTTCAGTGACACTACCAAACTCCTCATTTAAATTTTTGTTCTTTTTCCTCCTTCCTTCCCTCATACACACTTATTTATTTACCTTCCAAAATAATGGAAACTGAAATATCTTACGATAAGACAGACCTAAGAAATACTAAGAATTACTTAACAGAAAATCTGTCCCAAATCTGCAGTTTCAAAAAGGTTCAGTACGAATCTGTACATCTGAATACTATGATGAATGTTGTATTATCTATATTAATTATTAATATTACATATGGACTTTATTAATGTGGTATTCCTGTATCATACACACGAATGGGCACTATAGATCTGAAGTCCATCTAAGGCTCACTTTGCACCAACAGGGTTTGCCAACAGCAGTATACCAACAAACACTCCTAATAGAGATACAGCATTTTCTACCAAACTAGCTACTTTGCTGGTATGGCTTAAAAAAAGTACCTAATATTTATAGGTACAGCTGTGTCAGACGACAGAAAGTAAAATGTGATCTCTTGTAGTGGATAGACAGTTGCACTGTATACCTGCATCAACAAAGTGGCTTTTGCTGGTCTAGCCTACATGAGTCTACAGAATATAGGGAACTTCACAGGGAATTAGAGGAGACTGGAATCAGTCTGTGTTTAGGATATGGTAGAAGCACACAGGGTCTTAGTGGGAAGCAGCTGACAAACTGAATTTCGTACCTTCTCCCACTGTATTATATACAGAGTAAATTGTTTTCGTATCCTGATCTTAAGTCTTCTTTTGGGAAGGACAAAATCTTTTCTCATAATGCTTTATGCACATAGCAATATGAGAAAAGAAAACCATAATGCTCTGCACTGAACATAATTAATGCACATTTAATATGGAAGTTATTATGTAGTGATAATCAATTATTAAAAACACACATTAATTTCTGTCCCTTTCCACATGCTAATTAAAAAACATCCTTTCAGAATTTCTGTTTCTATTAACGCTTCTCAGTTTGAAAATCAGAACCATTCTTGAGAACATGTTAACCTCTCCAAAGGTTTTCAGGTGGTCATCTCCTGAGAGGTAGGAGATAAGGGATGCTAGCGCACAGTGCTTTTCTGTGGTCTCTTGTCTTAACTTATTCACTTGCATGCATTTATGTATTCTGAATCATCATATTGCAGTATTACAATTAGGCAGGACTAAGATTCCACTGAATATAGGCTCCCATTAATTAGTTTCCTTTTTCGTACAATTTCTGTATTAACTTTGCAGAAGGGTCTAAAATATCAGTGTTACTGGTTTCTATAGAGTTGAGGAAAAAAAAAATTATAGAAACACACTACCATTTTCATGTTCCTTGTGGCAATATTAAAGGTGTACATAGAAACCATTTCTTAATATAGGATCACAAATTAAACTCCACCAGCACCACTAAGCAGTAGCAAAAGCATTTGCAAATATGCATTCAGTTATAGATGCATCATGATGCGTTTGTGACTTATTTCAGTAACTTTCCATAAACATTCAAATGAACACATTTATCTTCACACAAATATACACTGAAAAAAACAAAAAGTGATGTGAGTAATGACATGGCCATGCAGCTGCGTAAGTCCTTATGTTAGATATGTGTGTGTGTATTATGAAAGCTTTTCGTGGGGCTATAGTTCATCTCATCACAGCAGAGAACAAAATAATATGTAACTTGTTATTCAATATATTACTGAAATTCAGACAGCCCAAAGATAATTGATTTGTTTTAAAGCCAAGAGAACACAAAGAGCAGATTGAAAGGGGTAGTAAAGAGGTAGTCTATTACTCAAATTCAGTTGTAGTGGTGACTTTAGACAGGCAAACTATAATTTCCAAAGTCAATTTGCATTGTGATCAGGATACCAGGGTAATGCAGCTAATAACAACTTCTAACATTTCTTTCAATAATGCCTATTTCATCTACAAGCTTGTCTTTTTATGTCATACTATACAGACGTGTTTCAGATATGACCATTCTATTTAAAATGGCTTAATAAATATATTTAATATATTTGATAGAAATTACAGACATGTGTTAACTGTTAGGATTCCTTTAAAAGGTCTACACTTCTCTTATATTTTCAGGTTGATAAATTTAAAATTAACGAGACAGGCATTTTCCACCAAAACTGTTTAACAACAATTTTATGAGTTGTACAGATTAATTAATCCTGTTAAACCTCTCATTAATAGCGTAGTAAATGTGTGTTGTATAATGGATGCATTTAATTCCTTTCTGCCCCATTTTTTTAAACCAATCTAGTATCACCTAACATGAAGCTGACAATATTTTTGTCCAATAATTACTATCAAATGAAAATCAAATAAGATGCAAGCTTAGACCTTCATGCAGCAAAGTATGTCAACACACATTCGAATTTAAGCACGCATTTTTTTTCTGTTAAACTCATTAGGGATGCTCACATGATTAAATCTAAGCAGGCCACCAAGTGGTATGCTGGATCGGGACCCAAAGGTTTGAAGGAAAAATCAATCCTTTGAAAGCCACCC
>NW_009649940.1:1961954-1965574 GCF_000708025.1 Charadrius vociferus
GAACAGTCAAAAATTATTAACTGGAATCAATTTGCACACATTGTATGCACCGTATTTAGATCACACAAATTACTTCATATTAGCAAATCGATACTTACATTCATTGCAAGCTTTAAGACTGATTATCCCTTGCAGCTCTGAAAAGACTATAGGGCATTAATAATTTATGTAAGGATAAAGGCCTTCTCTAGGCCTTTAGATTAAAATAGATACTTATAAATATACCTTTGATTAATATAAAAGCTAAACTCAAGAGCATTCACTAACATGTTTTTCAAACAGCCAAAGAAAAATTGCAGTGTTGTATTTGCAGAATCCTATCCTCTTCCTGAGCAGTCTGTTGTATAGCACTGTTCCCCACAGCAATCCAGTCCCATTGTAAGCAATGATTACTATAAATAGACTAGCTGAGCAATATTTGTTTATTTGGAAATAACCACCTGATCTATATAAAATATTTTAAAACAAGACGACTGGGGTTTAGGCAAATATCCAGTTGGAATTAATTGGCAACAATATCTGACATAAAAATCCATCCAAATGGGGTGTGTAATATAGTGACAAGTTGACTGTAATAAGACTTGCAAAATACAGGTTCTAAACTGGGTGCTGTCAGTGAGAATATGGCCATTAGTAATAAAATAGGTAGGTACAGACATTCTGTTTGCTGGCAGAATTGTCCTCAGCTGAAAACCGTGAGATTGTATTACTAGAGAGCTGAGCTAACAAGCCCACTGAGAGCTAAAGAAAATTCCTGCAAGTTCAAGTCTTTGCTTATGTGGTTATTCAGCTTTCAGACCAGACCCCTTCTCATCTCTCGCCTCCTAAGTGAATTGGTTCTCAGTCTTGGGCAAGTCACTTCATCTTTGTTTCCCCTCCCACTTTCCATATCTTACCCACTCAGAGTAAAAGCTCTGCAGAGCAATGCAGGCATGATCTCAGTTGGGACTTCTAGATGCTTCTGTAATATGAACACTAGCAATAAATCAGGAGAGGATAATGGAAGTGTCAACTGAGTCCTCAGTGTAGCAGCGGAGCTGTAATGTACTGTACTATACCCTACATGTAACACTATTCTTCAAGAAAGTCTTTGCACAGCATGGTTTATTCCACTACAATAATAAATGTATTCATGATGCATCTCCAAGTATTACCCAGCACTAAAAATGAATCACAGTAATGTTACCCTCACTTCTTTCCAACAAGAAGATAATACTTTTTGGATGTGATGCCATTCTATATAGTTTTTGACAAACTGGAAATACTTTAATGAAGTAATAAGGCTGTACCAGGAGCACATGATTCATCTTGAGGCAGTAGTATAGAAAAAGAGAGAGCTGGAATAAGTGAGGCAATTCAATTTATATCTGTTTAGCTGTGCTTGTTTATATTGTTATTCTTAATTGTCCTACATTCCAGCAGATACTTCCTTTGCAGCTCCTCCCATTCACCACGATCAATAGTTTCTAAGAGGTTCATGAGATGCTACAAGATACGCAGGAAGTGTCAGCAAGTGTATGTATCACTAGCACATAGACAAATCAGATAGTAAACAATGTGTAATTTTTAATCCACCATTAAGGCAATGGTGGTTTTTCAAAATTTGAGATACTGCCGCTGATCCTCTATCACTCCTCTCATGAACCAGTAAACACAGTTACTGGTAATCCCATGAATGTAACTGTAAAGAGCATAAGCAAATTGTTAGCATTTACTATTCATGCTGTTCTTTATTACTGGATGCTTGCTCAGCCCACACTACTCTTCATTCCATTTTCACAGGTTTGGTTGATATAATGTTTCATGATTTTGTAAATCCATCTAAGTATCAAATGTTTTCCTAAAACCTCAATAAATTCCGCCATGGAGCTGTTTCACTGTTACCTACTAATTTAGTAATGTTCAAACAAAACACATTTATCGGTCTCAGTGTCCTCTTTATGAATTAATGCCAACAGACCTCTCACTGAATGACATGTTTTGTGTCTGAATATCCTGTAGTTTTGCCAGTATTTTCTACAGCTTCCCAAGAAAATTTAGTGCATTCCCTTAGTTCCCACTACTCTACAAAAATATCTTTCTCTCCCCTACTACTGATCACATCTATTAGTCCTCTTGGCAGAAGACCTTCCTTTTTCTATTGCTAATAATTTTTGAATCCTAATATATGATTCTTCTGAGCCTGATTCTTTGTCAGCTTTTGATCGTTCTAATTGCCTTATTATCATCTGCTCTCATACAGTGATAAAGACTTTTAATGTTTCATGCTAGGAACGAAAGGGAAAAAACGTGAGCAAAATCTGTCTTTGTTCCTGGAATATTACCACCTCCACAGTTCATAATCATTAGGGTGAAGAATTCATTTTGGCCGTCTGTTATGTCAAAGTTTCATCCTTTCAGTGGCCCTGCTGTCTCTTTGCTGTTTTGTTCGCTTCAGCAGCAAAATGAATTGATCATTGCTGCTCCTTTTGCCACCTACTATTTCATGTGCTACTTTAACACCTCAGAATAATGATTCGTACTCACTTCTTTAATTTTTCTATGAACTGTGTGTCTCATGCAATTTTTTTAATATAGCTTCTTGTATCTATATATAATAAAAAAAGCTTATTGTCATTACATTTGCCCAGGGCCTGAATTTTCTAATCTCAGTTTTAAACTCCTTTTCTTCATTACAAGAACATGCTTTACAAAGCAGAAATTTAAAAACATGACCGAATTTCTGCAGATTTGCCTGCCATTTTGAGTTCTGTCCTTTGAGAAGTTAGAAATGGCTCCAAATAATAGTCTCTACCACCCTCCAAGATACGCTGCCTTTCCATTCCAGAATTCAGAAGCATCTACCAGAAGATTACACCAAGTACCACCAAAATCCTAATTTAAAAACTTTCCAGATTATCTTCCAGTGAATTTGTAGCCCAGTTTATTCAAAAACAAATAAACTTGCTCTTGCAAAATGAGTTTGTTTGGTTTTTTTTTTTCAATCAACCAAAACCATTCATAGAAACATGCTGGCTGCAACAAATATTTTCTCCAGAAGCACTCCTCAGGTCCACAGTGGAATTAGCGCTCAAAACAAAAAGGAAAATCAGAAAGAACAGGGAGAAAGAAACACTTCTGCCCAGCTACAGTCCAAATCCACCCATCCCCAGGAGATTATCCTAACCATAAATTAGAGAAAGAGTCTGCCCATTGTCCAGGGAATATTTGTTTATAATAACTAACTCCAACAGTAGGAGGAAGAACAAGATAACAGCACTGGCTTTACAGTACTGCAGCAAGAGCATTCACCGCTTGGCAGGAAAAGTGGGTTCCCGTTATCCTTTTTGTGTGCAGTCTAGAGCACAATTTAGAATAAAATTGGGATCATTCTTCCTCTCTGTCTGCTGTTGAATTTTTACAAGTCTGAAGAAGGGACATAACTCCAGGTCTTTCATATTCCAGGATGTAGAAGGTATCTTCTGGATATTAGCCTCTGCCACCCCCTTGTCAAGCTCCCATTTTGGATACTGATGTACTGTATGGGAGTAAATGTGTCATTTGGACAAGAGAGACCCAAATGCTACATAATCTGGTGGCTATGGCATCCACCTAGAAGACCTGCGTTCAAGTATCTGCCT
>NW_009649940.1:1965589-1985750 GCF_000708025.1 Charadrius vociferus
TGCCTTAGAGAATTAGCAAGCAATTGACTACAATGGTATAACAAGGCTATGATTTACTGGGGAGGGGGAGGGGAAATGCAAAACACTTGTTAGAGGGCCGTCTATTACAAAAGTGGAATTCTACAGGTGCTGTTATTTACATTGCAGCAAACTGTGGCTATTTGCTTCCAATTAAGGAGAAAGTATTCCTTCACCAATGAGAAATTACCTGAGAGATAATGATTATACCATCCAATGCCTCCAACACTAGCCTTATACAACTTCACGTGAATGAATTAGGTAATTGCTGTTGATCCAACGTGGATGGTCTATCCATTTAGAAAACATACAAAAAACTGCATAATTCGCAAAGCTTGCATACTCTTTTCCCTCACTTTTCTATCCGGAAAATTTTACAGTTCACAGTCCTGACTCTTAAGAGAGACCTACAACTCATGTTCAAAGAGAAGCCTTAAAACTAAAATTCATGACCCAACAGGATATTTGATATCACAAAATGAACCAGGATACAGAATTCCCTTGCTTTTGCATCTGCGAGCACATTTCCTTCAGTGACAACTTCCCCATATGTCTGGGAGTAAACTCTGGGTCAGAGTGCTACGAAGAACGGGTGTTCAAGCGGAGAACCAGCACACGGCAAGCCTTGCGTGCCAGCCTCTGGCATTTACTTTATGAAGTGACCCACTGCACTAAATTTCACCCATCAAGAGCGATACCAAACAACTGCTTACCAAGGTGGAAAACTAAGCTAGGAGCTATTCAGAAGCTCTAATTCCTGTGGATGGCCTGAAAGATAGTACAAGTTTAGTGGACACAAGCTTAAACAATAAAGAAGGAATAAGGAAGAAAATTTGTTGCTGTGGATTAAAGAAGAAAAGTTGTGGCTTTAAGGTATGCAGCCTACTCTTTTTGCTGCACAAGTGTGTTTCTTTTGGTTACCTAGTGTGTTTTAGAGTCAAACGATCACTTAATGGAGATGCAGGTTTGTGGTCACTTTATCATCCTGATACGTTAGTCTGATCACTAAGAAAAATTTAGGTTGTTGGAGGCTGGGTTTTTTTTAATGGACACTGCAAATGATTGATTGTAGGACTTGCACACACCAAAACACTTACAGATTACTAGGAAAAAAGGTGTAAACATTTGAAAGTGTTTAGGTACAGAGGGTAAGACAGCAAACATTTTCAAATTCATCACATTGCAATGATGAAAAGAAATCTTTGATGTTAAAAGCCAAAAGAAAGTAAATGCACATGAAACTTGACAGTTACTTTCGGCAAGTCTAAACACAGAAATTGCATTGATCTCACAAAAATTATTTTGCAGGTCTGTTTAATTAAATAGTACAGACCCACGTGAACATTCTTAAGCTGGTCTGCAATAGGTTTCGTGTGATTTAGCTTAAGTCAGTAAGAAATCTACTTAAGGTAAATCAATGTAAGCCTTTTGTAAAACAATTTAGGAGTAGCTATAGGAGGGCTTCAGGATTGTAACTAAATTGATTTATTTAAACGTGAGTTCAATTAAACAGGTGCAGCTTTTGTCTGTGGACAAGGCCTAAAGGTGTGACATATTGTCTTGTCTGCAGTGACTCCATACCTACTTTTCATGTTTATTAGGTTTTTTATCTTGTTAATGGTATGGCTTTCTTACAAAAACACAAAATGGCAACCTTATTTATACCTACTGTGATCCATCCCTTGCTCAAGAAACTACTACCTGTTGGTAATCTCCTACATACCTCCCATCAAATCCCAAAATCAACTTTACTGATTAAGGTGGCAACAAAACTGCTTAGTCTTCTTACCCATTAGGATAACAAGGAGCATATTATTCAAGGGATGGATTTCTTCAAGGCTACAAGTAGAAAATAAATAGCCTGACTATTATTAGCAGGCCTACTGACAGTTTTGAATACCACTAGTCATGATGAGACATTTACCGGTGTGAACCAACAGAGCTGAGATGGTATTACAAACCAGAAGCTATTCACTATTCACTCTTACAGAGAATAGCACCTGTTGGATTCTGCAGGATGCAGCAAGAAAATTAACACGTAAACGACACTGATTTAAGATACTGGGGTATAATCAGAACAGTGGTGGACCTCAGGTGGTCCAAACAATTTTCTCCCAGAACACAGCAATCTGTAATAGACCACTTGATACGTCTAATTACACTTTCTATTAGTGTTCAGCTCACCCCTCCAACTCCCCCACCCCAAACCAGGGAAGAGTGTGTTATGACCTACCTACTAATTACTAGAAGCATGATGTTCTTCTAGTGCCAAAGACTCTGGGTTCTAGCCCACAGACATAGTTAGCTCTGATTTTCCTTACTGGATTGTTCTCAGCCAACTGCTTCCCAACACAAAGGGGAATCACTCTTTTGTAATGTCACAAGATGTGAGGTACCACTAAATGTTTAAAAACCAACAACCTGTGCAAAGAAAGCTCAGCTACTACTGCATTCTGGCAAGTTTCCTGCCCTCGGTTCTCATGAATCTGTGGAGGAATTTAGTATTTACACTAAAAGTAATACAAAATCAGAATGACTTGGAAACAGTCCTATGTTTTCCTTTGTCCCTTTAAAAAGACAGATTTTTATCATGAAACCGTGGCCTTTGAAACCCCCAGACCTGAAATCTGTGAAACTGTCTCTAAAAAAACTTTAACCAAAATGAACAGAATGCTACCAGGCACATTTACTTGAAATTAAATGACAATATCTTGCCATACAAGCAGATTTATTGAAAGACTGCTGTTCCATTTCCAGGTACACCATCATTATCATCACGTTATTCTATGCAACAGCATAGAATAATGCAAAGGAATAAATATTCTTCTAACACTAGGTTAAATTCAGAGGAAAAACATAAGGATATATATCTACCAGGGCAGCTGTGGTTTTGTAAGAAAAATAAAATGTTCCTGTCTTACATCTTTAATAATAGATAGCCATGGAACCAGTTATACAGCCAGGGGGGAAAAAAAAAAAAAAAAAAGACAATAACAATTAATCCATAGCTATGCCATATATTGTAAATTAACAAGTATAATCATATTTTAAGGAATATATTCTAAGTAATAACCATTTATGCAGTACTTTAAATGTATGCAATACAATACAAAAATCTGAAGACATGTTCCTTTGTCTGGATTGCTTACAAGCTACCAGTTATAAATATTCTAATCAGGCTTTTATACCTCTCCTGTCAGTGTGGTACCAGAGTGCCTTTCTATTAGTGCATTAAGCTACATGACTAGCATTTTTCTGTCTTTCTGTCCCCAGGTGGAAAATTGCATGTATTTAAAAATAATTAATATTTTATTTTTTATCTATGATGTGCATGCACTTTCACCAGCAAACGCAGACAGAACAATATATATCACGTTTTACTGTGTGGAATTTAAAATACTAGACAAGACTGTTGTATTAAAATAAGTATATTTATATGCTAAACTGGTGGAGAACAACAGCTAGAAATGTCTGGAGGAATATGTGTTATACCCTCAGCAGCAAATACTTTTCATTATCCACATTCCAGAGTAACCACCAATGAACACTGTGGATGGATTTTCAGATATGCTCAGTATTAGACTAACTTTGCTTCCACTGGAAGTTTTATCACATAGCTTAATAGGAGCAGAGTTGGGACACTGCTTAGCGCATCTGCAAACTCCAGACCCTGAAGACAGTGTGAGAGCATAAGCACACCAGAGAGCTCAGGAGTCCCTGACTGGCTGCTCAGGGATCTAATTAATCTGCCCCAGTTCACTTCCAATCTGATGTAGTTCTTTGTTTGCCTCCACGTGTATGTATTGCAAAATTTCTTCCTGCTACATCAACTGGAGTCACCCACAAAAGTTTGTCAGTTCTCATAGACAGTTACAGTTAACTTACTGCAGTAATCCTTACCACTGTCCAGTTTACAATAGGATGGAAAACAGAAAATTTCAAATACTATAATATTACACTAAAATTGTCAGTGTTAGAGAAGAGAAAATTTACACCCCCTCCCATGCAGGGTTACACCAGAACAACATTTGTGAGTTACCCAAAGAAATTCCGTGTCTGTATTATATTGTGCTATTTTGTGTATTACACTGACTATTCATGCCACTACTTTTTTTTATTACAACCCCTTACCTTCTCTTTTCATTTCCAAGACTTAACTATCCAGAGATTTCAAATATCAGTCAATTGTAGAATACATATTTTAATCAGGTTTAATAGGAAAATGATGATTCACCCAAAAGCTTTTTCTACTAGGGACATGACATAAAGGGTATCTTACTAAAGATGCCAGTAACTTAAATTTGGAATAAATCTGTAAAAATATTTTGACACTGCAAGGAAAATATGGAAATGCTTATCCATGTTTTGAAAGATATAAAAGTCAGATCAATTGTCCAAAAAAAAGGGACCTTCCACCTATCCAGTATGCTCCTAGCATTTGCTCAGGAACCAGACTCCCAAGAACAGCGTATACAAACTCAGAGGTCAGGGAGACATTATACTATCACGTAGGAAAAAAATTCTACTCAGGTATCCTACCCAGATTTCAATAAATGATAAATACAAAATTTATTTCTGCTTATTTTTTTATGTAGAGAGCTCCTTTTTCTCTTTACCAAAAAAAAAAAAAAAGATAAAAAAGTACTTTATAGCCAAGTATCACAAACCCTGCAGCAGAAAGATGTGAAAAGCTCCATTAACAAGAAAGAGGTTTTTAAAGAGTGGTCTGAATTATGCAGCACTCTGAAGTTCAGAGTGCATTACTGTACTGGTGCATACCTTCTCACAGCCTCCCCCCAAAACCCAGCAGTCATTTCAAAATAATCTCTCTTGAAGCTAACTTCACTAATTTTTATTTCTATAGTTTAAAATGACAAAGTTTTGAACCACATTCCTCCTTCACACACCAAAATCTGTTCACAGAATTAGATTTTTAATTTGCACTGTCAAGAAGTGTGTCATTATCATTCAAATAGTTTTCTTATTACAATGCTATCATGATTAGCATTTGCAAAGAACTTCTGAGCTCACAAAGACTGATGAGGCACATTTTCTTACGGACATGTATCTTCTCTTCCGCCTATATCTATACCACCATTAGGTCATCTCCTGTCTCATCTCTTCTCTTACCCCACTGTATTCCACACCATCTTTCTAAGCATCCCTATGACTTTTCCACTGGCCAACAGATAGCATATGTAGTGACTAGAAAGTTATTTTCATGCTGACTGACCTTCTGCCTGCGACCAAACAGAATATATAACAGCTGAGTTGTTCCTGCCTTTCCCTCAGAGCACAGGGAGGACAAACATTTAGTTTTCTCTCTTCTCCCCAGCTTTAGGTTTTCATAAAACTTGCAGCTTCAAGACTCCTACATTCCTTCAAATTTAGATGAAGCTGAACAGCTGGTTCAAAAGCTACCGGGAAGGGATTAGCTGAGAAGCAGATAAGTAATCAGGCAGTTTTCACCCCTTCCCTCAAAAAAGAGGAAAAATCAGGGCTGTTCAAAAGTACACCAGCAAGTACAAGCAGCAATCATGTAGCACCTTTCTGGCAGAGGAAACCAGCACAATTTCACTGTTATTCTTAATGAGGCCAGAATTTTGTCAGAGTAACATGAGTATACTCAGAATTACCTCTGTTTCAAAGATCAGAGATCACTCAGTCCTGTCATTTTCCCAATATTTAATATTGTAAATATGTAACAGCTGAGAACTAGGACAGCACACTCTTCAGTGCTAAAATACTACCTTTTCAAACCAGCTATACTTGTGAATTTTAAATCTGCATGTGTTAAATATGGATCTCATTCTGTTAGGACATCTATTCTTGATTTCAAAGTAATCAAGAAGTGAAAGGGCATATCCAAACACAGTCCTATGTTTTATTTCTAATCTCGGAGATGGATTTAAGTCTAAACATGTCTTGTTTATGTACTGAGCTGAGCCAGCCAGCATATGAAAAAAATCACATAACTAATACCTACTCTTATTAGGTCCAGACGAACAGTGGGAATGTCATGGAGGTTAAGGTGGCTAACTTAGGATGCAGGGACAGCCAAGCTCAGCTGGGGGTTTTCTGCAAATTTCTCACGTGCCTGAAAGTAAATCACTGTGGCACAGGGCCACCAACATATTTACCTAGGTAAACGCTGTTCACTCAAGAAAGCTTGGGAAAGAAACAAACAGTACTTGAATAAAAGTACACTCTAAATGTCTTTGTTGATCCAGCCTTTAAACATTTTGTGCCTTCCTAAAATGTAGAAAATACTGTTTGCTTGCCATGAAGAGGTTTTGAGAATAAAAATAGACCCAGAAAAAAAATCTGTGTAGGTAAAGCCCAATCATATTCTGGCAAAATCCTCAACGAGTAAGAATAAAAATAATGAACTCCTCAGGAGCATATTTTAGGTTGCTTATAGGGTACAGAGACCTTCTAACCACGTTAACATCACTGGACCTGATCTAGATCATGAAGAGTATTTTTTTCTGACCTTAAGTAAATTTGAACCTGGCCAATCCTCAGTGTTGGCTGGTTAACTGTGTCTATGTCTCTAGTCCTGCTGCTTTAACAGGGGTGTACAGATCAAATTTGTACTGAACGCAAAGCAAGAACACACCTGCTGAAACGCGTGGAGCTCTAGACCTCCTTAATGTGAGCTGCAGGGCCATTCCAACTGGAAGCTAAGGACCAATGTTCTGCAAGTCTCTGATCATCACTCTCGCCTGTGTTGACTGAACTGCCTGCAAAGTATTATTCATAAACTTACATTTGACAGCTTACTATCAAAGACTGTTGCAGAAAAAAAAAAATAATTTACAGAATCTGTAGTATATATTATTTTACAGATACATATAAGCCAATTTTAAAATAAAATAAACCAGTGTTGTTTAATTCTCTTCATAATCCACATAAATGTTATCTTCTTTTGTATTTTGACCATACTTAATTAAAAGACAAATCTGCGCAAATACTTCAACCATACAACATAAGCAAATTACACTGACATTTAGTTAAAGATACGTTTTCATTCCAAAGTGACATTAAAGCTGGTGGCAAACTAAGATGATATTCTAGAAACTAAATGGTCATACAAATGTATGAAGACAATAAATTTGATTGTACTTCAGAGAAAATATTTCATATGGGATTTTAGATTTTTACTTATATTCACTAACCCAATAAAGCCAAGACAATAAAAGTAGCGAGAGAAAAAAAAATATTATTTCTTCAACAGCTACAATAAGATTCATTTGGTGATCAAACAACTACAACACTCAAAACATTTTTTTCCTATTTTGCCAATATGGTCTAACTACAAATACAAAGATAGGTAAGAAATTTAAAAATCCACATTAATAAGAAGTCTCACAGACTCTTATTCAGAAAGCATGTTCTATTACACTTTTAAGCATGGTAGATTATTTAAAGCATGTTTGGACTGGAATACTTCCATTTTCAAAGCTAAAGCAAAATTTTCAACCTCAGTTCAATTCATTAGTGTATTTTTGGAATTAGACTCCAAAAGCTACAATAATTAAAACCATATGTAGAGCAGAAATGTCTCATTTTTTATGTTATATTACTTCTTCAGCATTATTATAAGCTCAGCCTGCCTGATGTGAGTCTAATTTTCTACTCAATCTTAGGCTGAGTCCCACTGGGAAAGTGAGATATTGTGATTATTAAGAAAAGCAGAGAAAGAAGAGATTAAAGACTCCCTGCTAATGAGTAGAGAGAAAAGAAAGAGACGTGCCAATCTACAGTGTAGTACCTCGAAATTGAACTGCCAAACAATAAAGAACAATAGGAAATAAACAATTCTTCATTACAGAGAGAGACATTTTTAGATGTTCATAGATAGTAAGTGCAGAATGAAGAAAAATACTGGTAAAAAGAGAAAACACCAAAACACTCATATACAAATTGGAATTTCTAATGTTTGACTACTTCCCTTACAGCCTTTGACAGAAAAAATATAATACAGACATCCTTTATATTTAGTAAATATTTGAAAAGAGAGATGAATAATGAAGGTCCACTAAGATACTGCTAGTTTTATTAATTTTATATCTACTTATCTTAGCTGATTAAAATAAGGAACAGAATTCAGCTTCAAGGAGAAGGAATGCAGGTTTGCTGTGGAGCGGTACCCAAAAACAAAAGCACTGAACTAATCAAAGAGATCAGCAATTGTGCACACAAAATATTTAGAAATTACAGTCCTCCAAAATTGTTTAATGTACTCATTGGAATTTTTCACCTCCAGAAGCTCTCTCACTTACACTCCCTGTACTCCCAGAATCCTAATTCAACATAAGGTCCTACATCTCGGTCAGGGCAACCCCAAGCACAAATACAGGCTGGGCAGGGAATGGCTGGAGAGCAGCCCTGTGGAGAAGGACCTGGGTGTGCTGATTGACCAGAAGCTCAGCATGAGCTCAGCATGAGCTTCTGGTCATGTGCAATGTGTGAACGCAGCCCAGAAGGCCAACCATATCCTGGGCTGCATCAGAAGAAGTGTGGCCAGCAGGCCAAAGGAGGTGATTCTGCCCCTCTACTCCACTCTCATGTGACTCCACCTGGAGTACTGCATCCAGCTCTGGAGCACCCAACATAAGAAGGACATGGACCCGCTGGAGGGCGTCCAGAGGAGGGCCACGAGGATGATCCGAGGGTTGGAGCATCTCTCCTATGAGGAGAGGCTGAGAGAGTTGGGGCTGTTGAGCCTGGAGAAGAGAAAGACCCGGGGAGATCTTACTGCGGCCTTCCAGTACCTAAAGGGGCCTACAGGAGAGCTGGGGAAGGACTTGTTACGAGGGCATGTAGTGACAGGATGAGGGGGAATGGCTTCAAACTGGAAGAGGGCAGGGTTAGATTAAACATTAGGAAGAAGTTTTTCACGTTGATGGTGGTGAGGCACTGGAACAGGTTTCCCAGCGAGGTTGTTGAGGCCCCATCCCTGGAGGTGTTCAAGGCCAGGCTGGACGTGGACTTGGGCAACCTGGTCTAGTAGGAGGTGTCCCTGCCTATGGCAAGGGGGTTGGAACTTGATGATCTTCAAGGTGCTTTCCAACTTAAACCATTCTATGATTCTATAATCTAGAAAAAGAACTATTATTACAAAGAAAAATGTCTTTGAAGGTTGTCTACGACGCAAATTCTTTCAAGACTGATACTACAGCATAAGGTAAAATATTTCTGTTTGCAATACTGTTGAACAGAGACCATCTTCTCATCAGATCTTAACACATTTTACAAAGGAGGAAAGGTTTTAGACGGAGAAAGTGAAGGAGAAAAATCAAATAGAATGCCAACAAGTTATCCAGTATATTAATACCACAGAAGTACTAGTAGTAAATATTTTTTTAAATTCATTTTTAAAAAACAATATTTATAGATTACCAAGAGGAACTTGATGCTAATTGACAGAATTACCACAAAGACTGGTGGAATTGTAGACCTACCTACATCTGTTAGATGACTACAAAATATCCTTAAATTATTTTTGAGAATCTGGAAAAGCAAGCACATTCTGACCTTACCTCACACAAATACAGAATTATCTGCAATTCAAGGGAAGTGGAATAAGCAAGAAAATACAAATTCTCCTCTGTGCAAACTGAAGCTAGTACAGGGTAACAACATCTGCTCATGTAAAATTAGTCAGAGCCAGTGCATCACCACAGTCTTCTATTGTCTCTTATAGTAGCCTTGAGACTTGTTCCAACTATCGAGTAAGCGACACAATTAAACAAGCAAAACTTTACTCTTAGCACCAAAGGAATAGAAACAAGAATATCCATGTTTAATACTAATAACATCAGACTGTAAGATGAAAGGGAATCTTTGTGGTTACCTAGAATTAGTATTGCAAAAATAATGGAACCTACAAACACCTATCAAGATAAAAGTAGATGCTCTAGTCCTACTCAGGGTTCCTGTTTAAGCCCATAAGGACTACGTAGGTCATATTGTCCACAGTATATTAGAAGCCAATCATTTCACATTTATACTTCGTGAAGTCTGTTATGCTGTTCCCCCATGTCTTTTTTCCCAATCCAAATGTGGTTTTCTCACTTACACCCTGTTTACCAACAATCTGCGTGGATCTGAGTGCCAGCGATCTAAGCTCTTTACGTTCAGGTCTCTCAGTCTTTGTATCACCTGCACGTTGCGTCACTAATGACATTGTTTATTCCAGGCCACTGACAAGCCCTTAAACACTGTGTGGCCATCCCTGATTAAGACCAGGAGACCTGTGCCTGCTTGATGATTATGCATCATTCTTTTAGCCACTCTTCATTCATGCCATGTGTACTGGGACGACTTTGTATTGTTCTAGCTGCTTAATCAAAATTCTTTGCCCTCCCAAGTCCCCCTTGGCCATAAAAAGCCCCCCCCTACATCAACAGCTCTCTTATATCTATCAACCCAAACTGTAATCTCATCAAAGGAGTGTCATATCAGCTTTACACTATCTGTGTTCCACAAGTCTAACAATTATTATTACCCTTGTTTCATTCTTTATAATTGAGTCCTATATCAGCCATGCCATTATTTTGCCTAAGATGGATGTCAGTCTGACAGGCCTATAATTACCATTATAACCTCTTTCACCCTTTCAAAATATTGGCTCAACAATAGATTTCTTCTCATCTTCTGGAATTTTCCAGTTCCAGTTTTATTGAAAAGCAATGGCAATGCTCCACTAAGCTCCTCAGACAGTTTTTCTGTAACATTTGGACATCTGCTATAAAGAAATGCTGATTTTAAAAGGTCCGAGGTTAGCAGCCTGTGCCCACGTTCATCCTCATCAATTGTTGAGACAAGGCATTTCAGCTTCAGTATCATCATATGGCTATAATGCTGTTTCTTTTCCACTGAGAACCAGGAGTAGGATTCTGGATCACCACTAACTGAATTTTACACATTAACTTGCAACAAGCTCCACTTGGGAAAGGCAGCAAGTGAAACACTACAGGAGAAATAGATGGGACTTCTGCTCAGAAAATAAAAAGGGTTGCAAGGGGAGAACATCGGTCTTGGAGAACCCAGAAAAGGCTTGAAGGGACAGCAGCAGTTTGGCAGATTAAGGAGAAAAGTCTGTAGGCACAAATGAAAATCTGTTCAAAACTAATCCTTGCAAATCCAAAATCTTCATCTAAGTAATTTTTTTTTCATCTTATTTCTAATTATTTAACACCTTACAACTCCTCTGCTGCTGCTGACCCCTACCTACTTCTGCTTAATCAACAATTTCCCTGGTAGTACTCTCTTCTGTGCATCCTAAATCCACCCGGATTAGATGACTGAATACCCTTTAGCTGGGAAATTAGTTATGTTAGCTAAAAAACGTGGACAGGTTAGCACAGAATTCAGAAAAGTAGCTGGTTAAATATGTAATAGAAATGTTTATTGACTACCTCTGTCTTTCCTGCATTGTTACACATATTTCTGCCTGTTCCACATAGTAACAAGCTACTACCATCATTAGGATTTTTTCCTCTTTAAAAAAAAGTCCTTAATTCCAATGGCCATAGGTTTCTCCTTCTGTCCTTCTGCTTCTTTTACAAATGTCTTCAATTCCTAACTTCTCATTTATATTCATTTATTCATTGCTATCAACTTCCCCTTTTTTTTCCATTTGTTTCATTATATATTACAGCTGCTTTCTCTTCCCCTGTAAGTCAGGCTAGTTTTTAACTGTTGGAAAATTTTCATTAAAAAATGCCAATGAACTGACCCTGAAACATTTCACTCAAGACATCCCCAGTTTGATAAAACTTTTCTCAAAACCAGCAGAGGACTCGGAAGGAACTCAGATAGGATGCCTTGGGACTGCCACAGGGCCACGCACCCTCTCTGGGTTCCTGGCTCTGGGGAAGATTCACCAAGTGCAATAGTGAAACCTCAAAGTTTCTAGTTAACAAAACAGAAAAATAAAAACAAGACAAGAAAGGGGGGGGGAGGAGAAGGAAAAGAAGAAAAAAAAAAACCCACAACCCAAACCACACCACACTTTAAATTCTCAGGGCTTAAAAACAAAGGAGCGCATCTCAAACTCTTTCAAAACAGAGACATCTGAATAGGGACCACAAAAATACAAGAATCACAGAGCAGGTAGTTTGGGTCTAAATATATGCTTGTCTACATTACCAGTGTTTGCTTAGTTATCCATGGCTCACTCAATTCCAACATTTTGTATTTTTAAATTTGCTCATCTAATTCATCAGATGTCTCAGGAAGTGATGGGTGTCTCTCTGGGTGAGAGTGACTGACAGGTGCTGTGCAGGCACGTGTGTAATGAATGTCACAGACAACACGGAGGCCTCCTTGGAGAATGCCACTGGGAGAGACAGCTTGTCTTCTGGCAGTTTGTAAATAGAAATCCAGTGGGAGTTACACGGATCTGAGTTACCAGTCATTTTATCCCTGCCTGCTCTCTATGGGAATCAGGAGAATAAACAAGTACTTTTCATCACGGCACTTCCCATCCACAATGGAAGACAGTGTCTATTCGGAAGAGACTGTTACAAAAGCTAATCTCTCTTTTGTTTTATTGAGATCCCAATCCTGTCATTATGACTGCAGTTATGGCCAAATAGTTATCACAGATGTAGATTTCCACAAAATGCATTTTTATGGTGTGCCTATTCTCTCCTCTTTCAAACAGAGCATACAAGCCATGCACAAATGGTGGATAGGATCCTGAAAGCAAAGTCCTCTAGAGAAGCAATAACATGAGCACGACTTCTACTGCTTATTTTACTTAGTGACACCTGGACACTGAGCAGATAGATAGTTCGCCAAGAGCTCTCTCACATATCGATGCAGGGAGCATGCTTTCAATATAAACTGTCCCTATTCAGAATAATGAACTCCATTGTATACTTGTCATGATCCTTTTTCTTTTCTTTTTTTTTTCCCCTCTTACTGCACCTTTCTATCAAAAGAATAGAAGAGCAAAGATGAGCCGCAATGCATAGAGTTTTATTCAGTGGAATGTGGATACCAGGAAAGCCTTGGAACACATACACAGTTGTTGTCTTTTGGTCTGCATCTCCCTAAGACAGCTGACAGGCATGAGAGAATTGTATTCTCTAAGGCTGTATTTCAGGACTGGCACCTGACACAACAGTACATACACCTTCAGAAAAATGTCTGCATATCTGTGAATGGCTGAGGCAAAAAGCCAGCAGGTGGCACTCAAAAACACGTACCGGTACCTGGATGAGAGCACAATCGTGTGCACTACACGTGGCAGTTCGTTCTCAACAGAATCTTGTCTGCATAACCCGACAGAAACAAACAAACAAGAAAAATAAATTCCAGTTAAGCAGAGAGTCTGATTTTCAACCGAATCTCCGAGAAACACCTATGAACTCTTAGTCCTAGGTGAAATGCTGTGTCAGTGACATCTCAAAAGTCACATTCACACATCCCAACTAGGAAAATTCACATACTCTCTGCTCCATTTTCTTCTAGGGTTTACACAATGTGATTTGCTTGTGCAAAGGAGATTTCCACGTGTGATTACATTTCTCAAGTCTCAAGAGGGAACATATTGTAGCACCCTTGTGACAGGAACCTGCTGGTATGGGATTGGTATCTTTATCCACTGCCTTCAGAGTTCAGTGGTGAAGCCTCTGAACATCTGCAGGCAATTGTCTGAACCTATTCACTGAAGATGAAGGCGAGTTTTCTAATATTTTTGCTGGTTTTTTCTCACCCTCTAGCCATTTGCTTAAATATGTAGCCATTTGCTCAAATTAGCATGTGTCCAAGTTCAAAACTAAAGCCATCATCTTGCATTGGTAGACATTTAGCATTGCTTTATTAATGATTGAACCAAGGTTGCTTCAGGCTGTGAAAAGGCATCACTAATGGTCACCAGCCTCCTCTGTCAATAAATAACAAGAAGTCAGTGCTGCCTGTCATTCCTTGAAAGACACTGAATCCAAGTCTGCCACTTTAAGCACAGCTCTCATTATTTATTCTCTTTCTTCTACACAGCCCGTTATCAAAATAGACTTCCTTTCATATTTCACAGTTTTTAAAAGTTTAAAACTCGACATTTACAGGTTGGGTTTTTTCTCCCCTAATTAGACTTCCTGAAAAAAAAAAGACCTAAAAAAATTTGCAAGGCTGGATCGTATCACTAAAATTTTAGTTCCTATGTTTTTACAGTTCCTTCCCAAGGCTATATCCTACAATTTACAGAGGACTCCATATAGGGGTCATTAGGAACAAAGCCCCTACTTAATACTCTTTCTAAAAGATTACCCATATGACTGATTCCTAGCTCAAGCAGACTCTCTAAAATGGTTTGGGGTTTTTTTTTGTTTTGGGTTTTTTTGGGGGGTTGGGGGTTTTTTGGTTTGGTTTGTTGGGGTTTTTTGGGTTTTTGTTTTGTTGTTCGTTGTTTGGGGTTTTTTTTAATATAAGCCTCATTGTTCATCCAGCATCAGGGCATTCTCAGCACAAAAAAGCACAAAACAAGCAAAACCCATACCACCATCAAGAAATCCAATAAGAACAAAACTCTTCATTCAGATATATATTGTACATAGCTTGTAAGATAAAACTATACGCTCAGAACTACTTCAAGACATGATAAAAATTCATACAGTACTTCAAGATCCTTCATACTCCAACCACAGAGTCAGTGTTGCTGAATATATCTCCGGATAAGAGAGAAATGCTACATGCTCAGATTTAATTTTTAAGTGATACAAACCTGTATTTTGTTCCCTCTAAACGTCGAGATGGGATATTTCAGAGGTATTTTTTCTTTTCCTCCCCACAACAGGGATAAATATAGCATACATAGCTAAATTGGTTCTGTGTTGTTGCTTTTATTAAAATAATTACACTGTGCATAGATCCAGATAGGCCTAGGGGATTTCTTTTTATTTTTATTATTAATTCCAGTTAAACACTCAAACGAGTAAGTAAATAAATCTAATTCTAGTTAAGGAATTTGTTAGCTGGCTTAACAAAGTGCAGACTAGTTTTGGGTAAGCCAGACCCAAACTTTACAGTCCTGATTAAATTACTCTCAACCGTGAGGAGATCATTTTCTTCATCATTGAGTCAGAGTTCTGGCATAACATTTGGATTTCAAAGGCAACACTCAGAAATTGTCAGCCTGCATGGAATTCTCACATATTTCAGACTTTGTGTTTTACAAGATTCGACTTAAAGAATATCACTGCCCCGATTACTCTGCTGCTGTTGTCTCACATAAAATTTTAATTTAGTTAAAGGTGAAACAAATAAGATATTGAAATATTTATTTTTATTATAAAAGAGAATGAAGCAACCTTTGTGTTTGTATTTCCTCTTTCCCATAATTTTAAGGAGGCAGATTCTTTCAGGGAGAAATCCTTCAGGTTACCGTTAGATTACATACTTTACTTATAGCTATAAATTAAATATCAAGTACAAGTGAACTGCATTTTAAACATTAATTAGAAATTACATACCTACTGTACAGTGGATGGCAGGAAGGTCTACATTGATCTGACTGTTTTAATTCATTCTGGCTGACTTAACTGTACAATTTAATTTCTTTTTTTTCACAACTAGATGGCAAATCCTCAAAACTTCTGCCTGTTTCATCAGATTAAGAAACATCACTATACAGTAGTGAATTCAGAACAGTATCAGTGATTCACAGAGAATACATTGTAGCTAGTTAATACCTTTTCCATTGGTGATAAGGCCATTTCTGTGCAAAAAAACCCCAAACCCTAGGATCAATTCCATTGTCCTTTTCTGGATTCCTGCATTTAAAGAAAATTCCAATTTCAAAAATCTTAACATTTAAGGCCATTTAAAATACAAACATATAGAATGACTAATATACCTATCTATATATACACGTACATTAAACACATTTATACATGAAAATAAAGTTATCTGTTTGCACCCATCCTTGTGGGAAGATCCACAACCTGTTCCTAACTGTCCTACTGACTTAAGTGCCCAGCATTTGTCCATGTGTCCACAAAGAAAAAAAAAATCTTTGAACACTTAGTTGGGCATGTGGATATTTTCAGACTTTGATAAGCAACAAGTTGTCACTACTGTCAGTGATATTAACTTGAAGTCTGGCTCCCTCTTTATCCTGATGATAATTGCTAGATATAGCTGAAGGTATCACAGATTTTATAAGTCTCTTGATTTGAGAAGTAGAAACCAGCATAATCGAAACCTTAGCATAGTAAATTTTATTAGAAGATGCATAATGAGGGAGACTATTTTTTTCCCCCCTCAATTGGAAATGGTTAGAAGTGCATGATATATAGGCTTATAGAATTCCAAAATGGAAAGCATTTTTAGAAGTTACAGACAGTATAAGGTAGTTTCTCTTTGTGTAAGATTTTTTTTTTTTATTTTTTTTTCTTCCACAGAAAGTTTTGTAAGCCTTACAGACTCAGTAAATGACACAGGTGTCAGAATATTTTTGCACAGGCTGTAACTGTACATAAAATGTTGACATTAGGAAAAATATTGTTTCTTTTAAGCAGATTTTTGTCAAAGAAGTAGAGTCCTTCATTCTAAGATGAGTGACTATAATTAGATGGTTCCCTAACCAAATCCTCCTACTCTTCTGGCTTTTGATTCAACTATAAGTTATTTACTCATAGAGTAAGCCCTGCCACCAAGTTAATGAGATGCACAATAAATGCATCATTAATTTATGCTAGATACTATTCTGTTCCCTTCATATCTATTGTCGTTATCCTCCCACAGCACTCAAGCTAATTCTAATTGATGGTTTCCATCAGCAAATTAAAAAACAATATACTCCAGACTATAGTGATGAGAAACATACAGCGTAAAACAATATGTTCTAAGAGAACACCACACTTTGTTATCTTTATGGTGCAGAATGGAAGACAAATTAGTTAAAGAATGCTGTGCAAGTCTTTTTATTGCTTCTATGATAATAAGAAGATAGTCCTTATTTGTTTTGATTGGATGGTACAAATTCATTGTCCTGTTACAAATTATTGATTTGGTTGAAAATCAGTAGTTGCTTGATTTAATACTTACAGGTGTTTCCTTCCGATAGTTTACATTTGCAATTTAAATTGCATTCAGAAAGCTTAAATGACTAATCCTCAACTTGTAGGCACGCTCCTCTTTGGAAAATATAAATCCAGTGTCAAACACCTTTTTTTGTTAAATAAATTATTGGTGAAAAATTCGTTACTTGGCCTGCTAAACAGAGAGAGAATCACAAAGTTTTGGCAGGGCCATTAGTGGGTGGGGGGATATGCAAGTATTTATAAGCTGCTTTAGCAGGTGTTTGACAGGAGGGATATGCAGGTATTTATACGTTGCTTTAGTAGGTATTTGACAGCAGCCCCAAACTTACTTCATTTTTTTGGTCTACATACAGAAAAAAAAAATTCATGCTCTTACAGGAAGGACAGGAAAGGAGCTGCAGTTTATTTTGGGCTGCAAGACATCAGGGGACAGAGAGAGCCTGGACACAGTGGTACACTCACCAGGGCTGATATTTGCCATCAGGAAATATTTATGCTCTTACAAACAAGAGTGTGAGCCTCCTCATCCCTAAAGAGCAGAGGTAAGCCGGGATGACAGTGCAAGGGGGCACCAAACCCACAAGCATGTCTCTTGAACTCAGGACCCGCTCTGCTCCCATCCCTCCCTACCATCCAACATGGCCTCCAGCCCTCACCTCTACACCCATGGGCTTTCCTACCTGCTCCCTTCCCCTCCCACAAGGACGAAAGCAGAGGGACCTGTGCCCCTGTGCAGGCCCATACTGCCACCAGCGTCCTGTGGGCACTGACAAGCCCTTCACAGCAGGCCTCAGCCGCCTCACCTGGGGCTTCCCCAACACCCCTGCTCTCCGGCCGCCATTTCACCTCAGCCCGGGGCCTCCCGGCCTGCCAGGCCATGGGGCTCACCTGGCTGCCGGGAGGGCCCTGCCTGTAACACTGCACCACGTATATAATGGTATAAACACATCTGTCTCCCAATTATTGACAGAATTTTGGTTTATTTTGACTTTTTAAAAAAGCAGTTATCTTTTAGAGGAAGGTATTTACCACCTCTCTGCCTACTCAACACATACAGCCATACGTCCCTGAGGCTCAGATCACAGCTTGCCCTCTCCACACTTCAATTTCATCCTAAAACTATAACAGCAGAAGTACTACTTCTATACAATGATTTGAGGGCTAATGTTAGAAATCACCATATTGACCAAGCAACTATCATTATTTTCACGTGTTTCTCAGCTGACAGAGGAAAAAGTAACTATATTAATGTTTTTCATTTTTAATTTTTTGAGGTTTGTTTGGTTTTTTTTTAGTTACTTGTCCCATTTCTCCTTGGACAGGTATTATTTTCACCCCAATCTAATAGCGGCAGCCCAGTTTCTAAGTATTTTACTCATTTAAAAAAAAAAAAAAAAATCATTTAATGGTCTTTCATTTACTTGTCTCCTACAGACCATACACTTACAGGACAATTTTAAAGTTCTTCCTCCTGTTGTCATGCCTCATCAGTAGTAACCAGTCCTCTTAGGTTTCCATTCCACGTGTTTGTGAACGTTGCCCAATCCCAGGCACATGGGAGTAAAAGATGAACAACATAGCTTTTTTGACTAACATGACACTACCTGACACTTTGCTAGCATTTTTCTAATTAAGTAGTCCACAAATAAGCAATTCAAACACAGTTTTCACACTTGATGATAGTGCCTGATATTTCCTCATAACTGTTCTTCATTTATTACCATTATTAGCCCTGTCTCTGACCAAAAAATGAAGCTACACTGTCACATGAACTTACGCAACTCCAGTCGACTAACTGCACAAGTAAACAAGCTTCAGTGAGAACAGCAGAGACATAATCTAATTATTTTACATCAAACACCTTTCGATTAATGTCTGTTGAGTTCTGCAGCTTTTGTAAATTAAAAGAATCTATTATTTCCCAAATACCTAGTAATACACAAAAAAACCCAAACACAAAACCTCTTGTTTTGAGGTGTTTGTTACATTCCGTTAAAATTATTTTCCTGTAATTAGCTTTTAAAAAGTAGTGAAAACACAATTCAAGAAATGCAAATTCTCTCCACAAGTCTTTACTTGAAGTCTTGCAGGAGGGATCATTTAAGGATTTGACGCATACATTATGAAGTGTATTAATTTTCAGTTTTAACCCAAATAATTATTTAAAAATCTCCTCTCCAATTACACTGTAGCTTCAACAATAAAATTCCTTCTGTCTAACTCCTGGATCTGAAACTCTCTCCTGCAGTCCCAAACAATTGGTTCATGGCATACAGGGAAAGAATGATGTTTCATTGTGCCTGCTTTCTTTGCCCTCGAGTTTTGCAAATTTATTTTGAACACAATTTACCCTGTGCCTTGTACGCCCACAATATCATCTGGGAAGGAAGCAACTATTTTCCTTTCTCGGGTGGGTCTCTCACCACTCTGTACCTCCGAGCGGAATGAGCGCGATAGAGCATTCAACTTAAGTGAGCCAGCAAAGAGGTGCAGCCAGTTTTCGGGCCAGTTAGCATACAGCTCCATGATGCTCCGATCTCCTGACCTTTTTCAAATATGAATTCAATGCCATGCGGGTATAACCTGCTGAGTGACATTACAACCAGACTCCAATTGCTCCGTTCAAGCAAGTATGACCCTAAGAGCTGCAGGTGAATGAAAAGGGAGTAAAAGCACAGTTGTTACCAACCTGAGTCTCCACCAAACAAACAGGAGAGCTCTAGGCTTACAGAATAACCAGCAGCCAGCCAAGAGGCTTGAGCAAACACCAGCAGGATGCCATTCAGAGGAACAAATGCCATTTCTTAAAAAATAGATCACAGACTGATGGGGAGTCTACAGCTACCAAGCCACACTGTGAGCGGCCACAGGAGTTGATTCTTCTGTCAAAGTGTATCAAAGGAAAGGAGCTGCAAAGGGGGAGAGCACTCTAAAGGCTTGCAGAGACAGGAGGTGGTCATTTCAGGTTACTGCTATTGAGAGGAAGTATTGTGCGTGTGCCATTCACTTTTAGGACCCAATTAATATTTTAAAGACATTCTCGAACACTTCTTGTAATTTTATTATTTTTTACTTCTAGATTT
>NW_009649940.1:1985815-2021661 GCF_000708025.1 Charadrius vociferus
TTTATCTGAGTTTCTTAGCAAGGCTCAAATTAACATCTTTTTCTTTCCCTCTCCCTTCCTTGTTTGGAAAGTCAGGCTTGTTTCACATGCAGAAGATAAAATATCTTGAAGCAAACAGCAAAGCCCACCACAAAGAACTCTGCAAGTTCATCTCTTAACTTCCCAGGGCATAATCAAGAGCTGAAGTATCTATCCCACAATAAGGCAGGTCTGTAAGAGCAGCCGTGAAGCAAAGGGTAAGGAAATAAATGGATATTTACTGGTTTCAGATAGCTTGCGTCCAGGCACCCTATCATTAAAATACAGATTGCAGACTTAAAACATCAGAACACACAGTCAGCTCGAGCCAACCTCGGGATCCCACTACAGAATTAAGGTAGAAATACCAAATCCAAACCTGCAGTCCTGAAATCCCTAACTCAGCACCTGCCTAAATTCAAGCTACCTGAAGCCTGGGTATATTCCACGTTAGATTTCCAAGCTACGTTCTTTTACAAGTTACTACTGTTTCCTAATCTGCCAGATGCTTTCTATGCCCAGAATTGCCTCACTTAAAAGAAATTGACACTTTTAAGGCAAAGTAGTATGCAGGCAATCCCACCTGTGCCTACGAGGGGCCAAATCCAATACACTCTTTTACTGTACAGTTAAAACACACCAGCCTGGATACTTGGTGAGAGGGTCTGTAGGTATCTGCTTTGGCAAACAAATTATGTGGCAAAGCTCCCCTAGCAGACAATGAAAAAAAAGCAATTCAAAGCAAAAAGCAAGCAGGCTCTGAATCTTATTCAGGACAAGACTGTTTCTCTGCTGACAACTGCAGAAGCCTAGCTAGATAATTTTGCTGGCTAAATTAAATGCCTATAGTAAAGTGCTAATGGCAAGTGGTACAAACAGTTCTCCTTTGTCCTAAAATGCAAAGAGATGGTGAAAATAGCATTCAGTAACCTTTCATTCAGTAACTCAGGCCCTCTTCTCTGGGCTGTTTATGTCTTGTAGCCACTGACTGCTGAATGTAAATTGTACAAATGGTGCTGTAAGCAGAGAGTAGATGTGAACATTCCTCCTTCTGCGGGCACGCTTAAGCTATGCGAGTCATGGTCTCACTTGTGCTATCTCTTTTCTTGTGACTATTCAATCCTTTTCTACATAGTGGATCACTTTCAAAGGCAAAGTTAAGATTGCTGTTGAGATTACAGCCCCACTCAGATGACTTTATGATTCACATCACTTTCCTGGTGCTAAAGAGAATATGTATGAAGCAAAGCAGCATCTCTACAACTATCACTCCTGCCCAGCTCTGCCTGAGAAATAGACAGACACAGGCTCACTTCTTAAAGAAGCTGGTTAGAGGCACGTACCATTAGGAAATATTTCCATAGAGTGGAGGTGGTGCAAATGGAGATGTCTGCTTTCAGGTCTGAGTAGCATGGTAAAGAGTAAGAGGGTGGGATTTCAGGCAAATTATTCATTTATTATTTTCTACTTATTAGTTAAGCAGTTCACTATTCTTATTAAGAGATTTTGGATGACTTTTGAGCCATTTAACTTGCCACACACAATGTACAGGATCATAGGTTAGTTATCCAAGGATCTGTTTGCAGCACCACCTTGCAGATATTTATAGTATTCATCAGAAGTACCCACAGTGGAAGCATTCAGTGCAAGCAATCGTGTTGTCAGGAAAGATGACTGTAAGAGAGCTAAATGCAAGCATGAGAAAGCCTGTTTGGCAGAACAATGAAGGTGAGAAAGGGGGCTGCTAAGGATTGCTGAGTTGCCTTGAAGCAGATATTTTCATCTGAAGAGGATGTGGATTTGTTAATCCCAGGTGGTCAAGAGAAACAGCGGAATAATTTTCATTCATTTAATACAGCATCAATATCACGCATTCTCTAAACCAGTATGTGATAAAGTAACCAAACACCTAGAGAGAGACCCACAAAAGGGATTAATCTAAGGGATTTAATCTAAGGCTTAAATTTAGAAGGTTGTTTATGTTTATTACCCTTTCCCTTGGAGCATGAGGTTTAAGTAAACTATAAAATTTCAAATTCCATAAACACTTGGGAAAACGTGGCTTCCCAGCATTCCAATAAAGATCATCTTCCATGTAATCCTTGAATTCCTCTGGATCCTAGGATCCAATAATAGCTATCCTGGCATCATATATAGAGACTTGCTTTACAATTTAACATACCTTAAGGAGGTGGCAGAATTATGTCTTATCCTCCAGTGTAGCAAGGAAAGAATCCTTCACACTTGTATTTTATTTAACTTTCCTATTTTAAAAGAAAAAAAAACTGTTTTACTTACCTTTGTTTCACGACACAGGTAGGATATCGCCAAACTTCATGCTCTCTTACCCTAGTAGAACTACTTCACTGTCTTTTAAAAGTCAAACTCACAAATAAAGCAACTGTTCCTCATTACTCTTTCTATTTATTAAATCATTAAAGAAGGTGTTACTATCACCTAGTATCCTTTTTCCTAATGCCCACATCAGAGAAGGATTTGAAGATGTGCCATCATTTTAAATGTAACCCAACAATAATGATTTTAAATATCTTTTCTATAATAGACTTTGGTCCCGAAAATTAATCTTTTAAGAAATAAAACTGCTACAAAACCCTGCTATTACTGTTTCTTTTCTCAATAGATTTCTGAGTAGTTAACATTTCTCTATGTTCCTTATCTATCACCTACTTTTTAAAAGCCATTATAAACTTTTAAATGTTTTTAAAACAGTTGTCTCCTTTTTTCACAGCTTTTCCTTATCTAGTATATTCTCTTTCTATGCAGAAAATGTACCAGCTGCTGTTGTTGGGGAAACCTCCAGTGTATTGTACAGGACTTTATTCTGCCCTTCTACTTATAAGTAAGAAACTGCTGCTGCAGAAATGTGTTGGTCTTTGGGAATAAACCATTCTTCTGAAAAGTGAAGACTGGATTGATGCTTTCCTACAAATTTAAGACAGCAGAATTCAAATAGAAAGGTAAGGGGAGAGAAGCCAAAAGCGACTGTGTTTCACAAGCACATAACTGAATTTCAGCCTGTGGCCTTCCCTCCCCACTGCTCTCTTTCTTTGCAAAGGGCTCATATTTTTCAAATGATAGTTACCCAATCTTATATGGATTACTTCAAAAATTCTGATTAAAGTGACAGTTTGTTCTATGTGAATAAATACAAAGGTTAGTTTCTATCTTTCTTTTCCTTTCTTGAATAGAACTGAAAAGTCATTTTTCTAACCTCATTAGCACTATTCTAGTAGTACAAGAAGGTATAGGTGCTCCCCAGAAATATCCCATATTAAAGCATCGTGTGAGGAGTGGAGTAGTAAAGGATAAGCATCAGCAGGGTGGATATATCCAGACATCTGAGCACTCTCTCTCAAGTATCCTGTGTTTCTCTTGGCCTCTAGAGTCATATTCCATTAGCCAATATATTTACTTCACCCACCTTACTTGAAATCACAACTGGGAGAGTAGTGATGTTAGTAGGAATTAGTTTTTATCACGAAACTTGCAATAGAATGAGATTTTTCTTTGTTTCGGTCTTCAAACGGACACTTGAGAATGCTGAATTTCATTTAAAAACAAAACAAACAAAACCTCCATCAACTGTAGAACTAATGAAGCCTCATCTGATACAGCTCAATGCCCTCAGGGCCTTCTCAGAACACCACAATAAATCCTGACTCCTACAATCATCACACATAAAACCACACATAAGACAGCAAAGGGGCTGCTGCCACACAGGGTGTTTAACACATCAGTGTTACCAGGAGATAGTAACTTTTTTTCTCTTTGTGTTCCACTTACTGATTCAGGAAAGGGGGTGGGGTGGTGGTGATGGTGTTTAAAAATGTTGAGACTCCAGCCTTCTTTCTAATCTGATTGAAATTGGCTGGCTAGGTTCAAAAGTTATTGAAGAGAGTGATGCGTAGACAGGAGAGGTCTTAAACCATCACTTCCTTAAGAACTTCAGTAAGAAAAAATTTTATAGATATGAAGAAAATAGCTTCAAATATGACTACATGCACACTGAGACCTTAAAAGAGAGAGACAAGTCAAGACTTTTGAAGCTGTTATATATGTGAATTCTATATTTAGGCAAGAGAAGGCCTATTAAAATATTTTAGGAATGGCAATACTCAATATAATACAAGAACACCTTCGTAAAATCTGACTGACCATTTTGCTTCACAAGCAGCTTTACCACGCTCAGAGAGGAAGGATTCCAAAGCAGCTGTTGCTTATAGGAGCTAGGTATTGAGAAGGTCTCTCACAAACCTAGCTTATGCCTTCTTGCTCAGCAAAGAGCTGAAATTTCTAGCGCAGGTATCAGTACAAAAGAGTACAAAAACAGACTGTAAAGGCTTTAAGATTCACTATGCTTGCTTTTCTTCATAACTAGTACCCTGTTTATGAAGATCCAGTCAGTCCAGTGGTCTTGTTTGCAGACACTAGGTCAACAAATAACAGGATAGATACACTTGCATGTGACTTGGGTAACCAACATGAATTTCTCATTCTGCAAATTATACTCAGCGAAGCACTTGCAAAATTCTACGAGCCTAATGTGATTGCAAGATTATTTGATGAACTACATAAAACACACACATTCATATAAAAAAATCATTAGCAGGTCAAGGATAATTCACAGATAGAAAAACTGATTAAATCCCAAAGCAGTTATATACAATGAATGGCTTGACCTGCTCTATTCAGTACATGCATATTGCAGAAGTCAAGTATATTGGCTCTTTCCTGACACTTCATAGATCTTTGCATATATTATTCCAACTATTACATAGATTAGAGTAAGAAAAAGATGTTAAGTTAACAAGCTGCTTCTAATAAATCCAGCAATTACAGTGATTCGTAAGCCAAAATCTAAAAATCTTTCACAGGTTCCATTAAAATTTACTTTAAATCTTTTCTTGGATAAACTATGGAATACAAAACTAATGGTGTTCTACATTTTTATTGGAAAAATGCCTTCACTCTTTCAGAATAGCAGTTCACAGGTGCTCATTTGACTCTCTAGCCAAATAAATTATTACAGGGTTATTTAGAGTCCTGTTCCAGTAGAGTTACTCCATGTGCAAATGCCTATTGATTTCAGTAGAACTCCTATTACGCTATCTGCTGTGAAGTCTTATTTCTTTCGCATTTAAAATCCTCACCACTGTGTTTGCTCATTTCATTTTATTATTGGTTCAAATCGTTGTGATATTAGAGCTAACATATCCAGAGTAAATCTATGAAATGAGAGAGACTACAAATCAGAACGCTAATGATAAGGATGGTCACTCACAAAGAGAAGGCTTACCTATTTGCTTTGAAGACTGCTAGGTATAAAGAAACTTAATCAGTAAATGACACTTAATCTTTCTTAACTCTAATATACCATATAATCTTATTTGTATCCATTGTTTTTACAGAAACCTCCTTTCAATGTAAGCTTAACTCTATTTAATAATTAAAATTACTTAAAAGTAAAATTGACTACTTACAGGTACAAGCACTGATTATGTTAATTTAAATTATAAATGCTTTTTCTTCAGTGCAATCATGTATTTTTAAGTCTTTTAGACAATCATGCTTCAAGCACATTCGGTATGGAGTATGTGAACTGATAACTTTCATATGGTAATAAGTTTCCAATTTTATGTAAACCTTTTTTTCTTTTTTTTTTTTTAACTGGAAGCATTTATCTTTTATTCATTACATAATCCTCTTTACATACAATGGCTATACGAAATATCAATAATAATCTGTTTCATCCTTTTGATTGTTTGAGAATGTTCTGCAGAGCAAAATTTGATTTTCATGTTTTCTGGCTGCAAGGGTTTCCATATTTTGCTTGGTTCATTTGCTGCTCACACCCAAATTGGGAAACTTTGATGTGAACACGTGCAGGCCCTAATTCAGTAAGAGTACTTAAATCATCTGTATTTAAAGCTGTCTGTGGCATAAATGTGCCTACTGAGTGCTTAAAGCTAGGCAAGGGCTTATGTGCTTTGCTGTATCTTAAAGAAACTTGATTTTCTACTCAAGGCATTATAGCCAGCCATATGACTATGCTCGGAGATGATACCATGTTAAAGGTTCCACGTATATGAAAAGGGTTCACTGAAGAATCAGTCTTTTACCTACAGGTTATTTACAATCAAATTTGTAGAATCTTTTTTAACCCTTCATACAGTAAAAATAAGAGGACCACTAGTTACTGTTTAACATACTCAGAATAACCCTTGCTATGTGCTGGCCTCTGGGGTGCTCTAACGGTTCAAACAGATCCTTGAGGCTCTGTGGAGCCTCGGTAAAGACAGAGAAGGGATTTAACTCGCCTCACTGTAGGCATACATATCTAAGCCAGACAATCATTTCTTCTTTGTAGCTACTGGAGAAATAGGAGTTTCTACAGAATTGTTTATATCCTCAAAATGCTGATATGTACCACGTAGCCCCTAAACCATGTTTCTGCTTCTCTCTACTGACCACAGCGAGAGTCTCCACGGACACACTTAGTTAAAGCCATGACACTGTGGACAACTCCCACTCTGCTGGGAGACTCTCAACCCTCTCAAGTTTTTTCCTTAAAGTATGTTTAATTTTTTTCCCATCACCTCAAAGCACTGATATTCTGTTGCAGGAGGATCCATTAAAATGGGGGACACCTGAAGTGGTAATTTGTAGTCATTTCCCTGTGAGCATGAGACCCTAAAAGACAGCAGTACCTGAGATGCAGCGCGTTAGTTTTTGGTGGGTTACTGCATGCCCTGTAAGCCCCCGGGCACAGGAATCCCCTCAATGGGTCACCGATCAGACTGACCAGAAGTGTTCAGAGCAGAAAGAGCCATGGGGAGATCCTTCAACACAACACCAGCTGCTCTGCAGGGTAAAGTGCCTGCTAATCATGAGAATTGCTCATTCACCAATCAACCAGGGAATCAAAGACATTCAAATTTCCACAGTTGCCAAAGATTTACTATTTGTATAGCTCAAGAAGAAAAAGCTGCCAGGTAGTTGCTCTTTCTTTAAGGTTACCTAATATATTATCACTTATTAAACTTTTCCCATAGACATGATGATCAACTATGAAGCACCAAATAAAATGGTGTTTGCTACAGCTTTAACATTTTGCCTGTTCTGCTGTTTGCGGAAGACAGATGCCACTATGCTTTCACATGTTGCTCCTTACCTTATTCCAGTGCGTGACCTGACTGAAATAAATATAGAGAAAGCTACCATTACAAAGGACAAAGTATCGTACTTTGGACTGACCTTACAACACTACACCTTACAAAAAGGTAAAATTATCTCAATGGTAACCAGGAAAACTCTAATAGGAATGAAGAGGGAAGAAAATAGGTGAATGTGACCTTTAAGAAGATTCAGTTCTTTCTAACGTTTCCTTAATTCTGTATTCTCCAGTAGAAAATGTCTAACTTGAAAAGGAGGTTGTAGTTGGGAACATGACAGAGCAAATACACTGCTTACCTAATTCTTAAAAGGGCCAGTGCATTAAATACAAGAAACAATGGAGATTCACAAGACCAAAAAAAAAACCCCTGAAAACGCACTCTTTAGGCCAAGTATTCACAAAGCAGAAAAACCAGGTAAAAAAGAGCAATAACCCAGAAATAAATGAACCCAAGAACACTACTAGAGTACAGTGATGTGTGATGCAAATTCAAAGTTATCCTTCTAGGGAGGAGTCCATTAGTCCAAAACTTTGAGAGCTCTTGAACACGCCAAAACCTCTAGTGCTGAGGGAAAAAGCATGATCTACAGTCCAGATAAAATGGTTGAACTATTATCACTAGTCCAAATGTTGGAACCCTATCTGGTTCATCATCCAGTAGTCTACGACCAGTTCTCCTTCAGAAAAGAGTCCAAATAACATCCTTTAACGTTTCACCAGAAAGGAACAGAATTGTGCTGTGTACAAAGTAGGTTCTCTAGATGCTAGATGGGCATGCAAACATTTCAGAGGTTTCCTAAGTGCTTGTTAGGTGGATGGTAATTTGTCTGACAGTGAGTTTTAATGGAATGACAACAGTTTTTGCACTCCGTTTCCCACCAGAAACAGTTTACAAAGATAAGGTCACTCTCTAAGAACTGATGTGTCAGACAAATCGCCATCCAACTTGCAAACTGTGCCTCTAAGGCAGACTGGTGTGATTTGTGACTTTGGGGTTTGTTTTTTATTGTTCATATTCCTGAGAAAATCACTGTGGAGCTCATTTGTTCCAGAGCCTGCACAGCCAGAACTCCATCACAAGGAACTCACAGAAGGCATGACCACCAAAAGCGCTCCTCTTTTGTTCACAGAACAGCACCTTCCAGAGGTCAAAGGAAAATAAGTCTGATAAGCTGATGCCAAGTCATACTTCACTGCAGAGATGGCTGACTGAAAGGGGCAATGTCAAAAACCTGTTTGAAGCTTGGATCATCCAGTATATCCTCCACAGTCAATTTCTCAAATACAATGCGGGAAGAGTAAAACCTCAGCGCCTGCAAGCAGCTTAAGAGACTGAAAGGAAATCTAGGGCTGTTTATTTACAATAAGAACGCTTAGCTGAAGGTTCAGTCATTGGTTTATATGTGCTTGGTTTTTTCTTTTTAAACACACAAACCCATTTTTTTATCACTTTCTCCTGAAATCTACTTTGAAGTAAGAAGGACGTACATTGCTTAAAATCCCACCTGTGCAGCTTTGGCCAAAGTTGGGCTTTAGCCAGGTCATTAGCAGTGAAACATTATCACCACATCTGACTGAAGAGCATGCCCACAGGCAGAAATTGTGGGGCTCAGTAGCTGCAGAGCAGGGGCTTAGTGGCTGTCAGCAGAGTCTAGTTCATGTTCCCAAGTGCATTTATGTTTGGTATTTATGCGAGTGGAAAAAAAGAAATTAAAAAATCATTCTCGTTCTTCCTAGCATTTAGAAAAATTATAGAATAAGCCACCTACAGTAGGAAATACTTCTTACCTGAATCTGGCCTAATTCTGTCTATTCAACAGACAGATCAAAAAAGGGCTAGTTGTGCCTTTAAAGCTGGTGCTGATGTTACCATCCAGTGTTCACTTAATTGGGTCACACACAGCTGTACGGACTGACAAAGATAATTTGGCTACATACAGATGTTCTGTACTTGAAGTGAATATTCTTGCAAAGGTCACTATTTTATTGCACGTTTATTAGGTGCATTGGTACTTCCTTTAAGTGATGCGGCTAATGTTGTCTGGTGGATTCTTTCTCAAATGGCCTGAATTTAATATCTGTCTGTGGGGGAAGAAGCCAGACACTCCACCACAGTATCTGAATCTGTTGCAACTACAGTTTTTTAGGCTTATAAAGCTCTGGGATGGAAATATATTTTCTGCATTGCAGATGGAGAGCAAGGGCACAGGCAAATGGAGATGACCCCACACCACAAAGGATAGCTGTGCCTCAGACGAAAACTGACCCTGGGATTTTTACACCCAAGTCAAGTACCTTAGCCTCTGGACCATCCTCCCAAGTGCAAAGATAGCTGCATATTCATTAAATAAAAACTAGTAAATGTGCAAGTCTTCCCTATGCATCACTAAGATTAGCGGGTTTAAAATATTGCGTGTCACACTAATCTTTAGAGAAAAGTGATTTAAATATATCACTTCATAACATCCACAGCTACGCCATTATCATTTTAGGGGGCTTTAACAAATAGAGGATAAATGGGAGAAAGTTTGTGTTAGCATTAAAAACACTTTTTTGAGAGCCTAGAAAAATATTGGCCAAGGATCTGTTTTCAATACATTCAGTATCGATGTGCTATTAAAGAAGGGGTTTGCCCCTTCTTATATACTTTTCTACTTGCAGCTGTTAATTAATTAGCACTTTTCAATTCCAATAAAGTTATACCATGTGGTCTGAAGTAATCTAATTATTTCCAATGTGAGTTAAATAGTCATCTTTAAATAAAGCTCTTTTAAAAAAGTGGATATTTTTGGTCCAATTCTACCCCGGTAAAATCAAGCAGAAGAAATCTCTTGAATCTAAACAAAAATTTGAAGCCATCTGAATTATTGCAATACACACAAGTCCAAAAAAAATTACGTAAATTCTAATAAGATAAATCTAAAAAAAATCAGATCATGTTCATTGATATATTTCAGTGACATAAAATGAACATTTCAGCCTAGGGACAGCAGTGATTAAAAAATGTTGAAGATGGATGTTTCAGCAAAGTTCTGTTTTGACAGTTTAAAGACAAGAAAAATTTGAAAATTTGTCTCCTAAAACTTCATTCGTGACTACGCAGATTTTTCTTGTAAAAGATATTAAAACCCAATGGTTATAAAGTAACAAAAGTAGAAACCAAACAATAAGGACCCAAGACAAAGATACTTCACCAGAAAAAGACCACCCCGTAAAGGTGGCTTTACGCTTCCTGTGCAGTTCCTTGACTATCCAGTTCCCAGCACAATAATTTAGAACAGCCTGAGGTCTGCGCTGAGTTGTACCTCAATCTCTGTAGTCCAGAAAAGCAGGCCTAGCTTCAGGAGACTAGTGGAATGTAAAGGTCCTTAATGAGGAATCTTTTACCCCACAGTTTCTTTTATGCAGAGAAAACTCTTGCCTAGGTGGTTAAACTAGTTTTTAAGCTCTTCTGCGAAGGAAAGTTAGTGAAAAAGAAAAACTGAAAATCAGCTCCCTCTGTGCAGGCAGACACAACAAAGACAGCGACATCTCACTTCACTGGTAAATACAGGAGGATCTGATCAAGGAGTTCTTTTCCTTTTTGCTTTCTTCCCCCCCCCCGCCCCTCACTAAATCAACTAAATTTTCAAGTGTCCATCAATAGGTCAATTGATTGACAAGCACAGTTTTAACATTTCGGGGAAGTAATTCAGCTTATTAGAGTTGTGTATGTATATTTTTTTAAGTCCTGGTGTTTTGCTTTAGGAGTTAGTGCACTCTAAAAGCAATTAGCATATACATTTAGATACTATCTACATTGTATAAAAATATTTGTTACATTGAAAAAGGCACACTGGAAGAAATTATTCTATTAAAATATTGAATCACAGAAGGGAACCCACTTCATTGTTAGCTATGGAAAAAGCAGAAGTGTTTTTTGCACCAGTGGTGTTTTGGTTTTAATCTGTCTGTAAGATTCTATAACATAATTGGAGAGAAAACAAACGTCATTGCCTAACCAAAAGCAAACTTACTTAGAATAATTGAATTGAATTTCAATCCAGTCTCACTAATGGGTATCCTCACCATAATTTATGAACATTTCATTTTGAAATATTTATTGCAATTTTTAAAGGTGGATTGGTAAAGATCACTTCAGGTCTCCACATTACTTCTCTAATTCTCATGCTTTAATTGAGTTTATCCATCAATGTCGTATACTGTTTGGAGAATGGATGCCGGACTAGAACTGTTAGCTCTGCGTATGGAAAGGACTTTGATTTAATTAACAATAGTATCTCTGCAGAGAAGTTAAAGGCTGTATTCATTCTGTTCTAATAAATTGGATTCAGGTTCTTTGTTTGGACAGAGAGTGGTGAATGATGTTCAAGTCTATTTCTTAGAAGTGGCAGTACATGGAACAGCAATAGGTTGCAGAATGGTCGTAAGTTCAAACCATTAAAAAAGGAAAAATTATTACCTGACCTTATTAGAAACGTACCGTTAGTGTTGCATGACGTATTTGTCCGTGAAACGCCATTGTTTTCTTGCTTCTGTGTCGGTTTCACCTGCCAGGATAAAAATTCAGTTTCAAAAACAATACTGCAAATGCAGCTATGGACTTCCACCTTAAATGTGTGAGACATTCTTTGTTGCTTTTGCCTTGGCAGTTAACTCAGTGAAAGGGCTGCGGTAAGATAATTACTCATGTGAGGTATGTATTCAAAGGAGACCAAGATACTCTGAATATATGTTGATATTGCCAAATGAGTCTCATTCAGCCTCATGGTTTTCAATACATCTTAATTGGTTTTGCATTTTGTACACTCCACTGAGCATCTTTAAAATAATAGCCAAATAAATTTGTTTTAAAAAAAACCAAAACACCAACATTCTGGTTAATGCATGAAGCATAGAGTTGAGCTTGGACCATGAAATAGAGAGAAGATAATGTTCACTTAAGTTCTCCCTAAACACAGTTAAACACCAGCACAGGCAGAACTGTTTTCCAATATTTGATTAAGGTACAGAATGCAACATTAAGCGGGTGCATGATGAAATGTATCCTCTGCTTTTTATAGTAACTTCTAACCTAGCGTGTCAGAGAACTATATTTTGTGTGTCATACAGTTACTGAAATACTGTTAAAATATACTTTCTGCACCTTGTGTATCACCTAAGCCCTTTACCATTTTTAAAAAGGTGCTAAACTCAGTGTTCTAGAGTCAAAAGCGAGAAGAGATGTGCAGTCTAATTATGGCCACGTGCTCAGCAGAATTACACCAACTGGAAGACAGGTTTGTGAATACTGAAGCAGAGTTTACATAACATAACATATATAATCAAAGGGTTAAATCCATGTAACTTTATTTACACGGATGTATTTTTATGCTCCTCAACATTATTGGAGTGAAATCTACAAAACAAATCTTCTGAGACTGGGCTTTCTGCCCTGGACTGGTTCTTAAAACAGTCAGTTGTGAAACAACAGATTACAGCTGAGAGCAGGCAGTAACAGCACATGAGAGAAGCAGCACTAACAGTGGTTCTTATTTGAACCCAGAAATCTTATTTTTTAATGTTAGACAACGAGGAGCAAGAACCTTGCAGAAAGATAAACGAAACACACTATTTCTGAAGTAGAAATACACTAATTAGTACCGAAAGGGAGGACTGGTGATGCTAAACAGAACATAAGACCTGAGAAAAGAGGAAGAACCACTGATAAATGCTTCAGCAAAAGCTGATGGGAGATTCTAAAGTATTGATTCTATCTTTTATCTTCCTAGGCTATGCGACCAAGCAAATAAACAGCAGAACATCAAAACCAAAACTATTCAATAGGGTGGACAAAGATCAAAGCAGTCTTGAATGTATTTTATCATTGTTTCCTGCTGCTAAGTATTGTTAATTGGAAGCGTAATACGAATGCATGAAAACAAACAGGAGTCATGCATTTGGTACCAGAAGACCAGAAGACATCTAATTAGAGCATCTAACAATATACCAGCTTAAGTTTAAAGACAACAAGAAAAAGTGGTATTATTACATGCAAAGGCTGAATCTAATAATTAGTAATTCTACAGTATTTTAGAGCACTTCAGGCTGGATCCTCTGTGTAGGGTTTCTTTAGCTTTGTTGTGGTTTTGTTTGTTTGCTTGTTGAAAGAAAAAGAATAGGTCATATCTGCCACCATCAATAAAGGATAATTATGTGCCTCTTTTTAAAGATGGTAACATTTCACCTAGCATAGAAACACCATTTAAACTGAGTGGCCAGATGAATAATCCTAAAATCTGGCTGAGGCACTGTTTGAGTCAAGGTAGCTATAATGGAGTAGAAGAAGCACGACCTCAGAATTATCCCCTTATGGGAAAGTAAAGTCAGTTCGGTCTCCAGAAAAGAATTTAAGTAGCCTCTCTACTGCATTTAACTGCCATCAGGCTTAAAACAGGGAAGAACAAACACTGTTTCATGTAATCTTCCACAGACTCACCTTTCTATGAGGAAAGCATACTCATAAATTATGAATCTATTTAATTGTATGAAACCAAGGAATGTTTAATATCTCAAGAAGCATATAGTAGAATGTTCTTGATGTCCTATATATACACAAAATTTAATAATAAGACAGAAAATCGAATAAATTGCAAGTATCCCTTACTGCCAAAGTTTGTTTACCTTCCTGTTCTCTGCACACATCTTCCCACTTCTTGAAGATTATCTATGGAGCATTTCTTCTAATAAGAAACAGAAACATAAGAGCATCAGAAATATTTACCTTTTAAAAGAAATGTTCTGTGTTTCAGGAAGGAAGAAAAGATTAAAATCATTAATACAGCTTCAGGGAAGATTTTCAGGTAACGTAAATTGTCAAAAGTCATTAAAGGGTCTATAACAATTAACGTCAACCCGAAATCTTCTCTGTTCATGTCTTTGTAATTCAATGGTTTGCAACTTTTAAAAACCTGCAGTCTACCAAATTTTTCAGTGAAGATACCGATCACCTCAAAAATTTTTCACATACATAGATTCTTGTAGAACAGTATATTAACTTTTCTTCTGCTTTTCCCAATTGTGCTTTGCAATTTCCTTGGAAGCAATCCACAGATCGTCACCCTGCGACTGACTGATCCCAGGTCAAAAAAAGCCCAGTGTCCTACTTATAAGCTCCTTGGGCAAGCAATCTCTGCTAGCCAGACTGTAGGTACCGTCTGGAAAACTTTTATTTCAGTTCACTCCTTTATTCCCCCCGTGACTCTGGACTGTAGGTGCTTTAAAGTTTTGTTATTTTTTATGTAATTCACATTTCTCACACAAAAGCCAGTTAGAAAATATTGGCTTTCAGAAGGTTCAAATAATTCTTATAATTTTTCTGAACGAAAAGCTGAGTGAGGATGAAACACAAGAAAAAGGCAAGCTCAGGGAAGCTGTGGAATCTCCATCGTTGCAGGTATTCAAAATCCCAACGCACACAGCCCCAGGCAACCTGCTGTATCTGGACCTGCAGGAGGTTGGACTAGCTGACTTCTGGAAGTCCCTTCCAACCCACATGATGCTGTGGCTGTGCTGGAGGTGACACTAGAGAGGTTTGTTAGACAATTCTAGACATTCAGTAACTATGCATATTTCAATCATAATTTTCTAGTGATCTTCAAGGTTTCACGGCTTTACCCAGTATAATATTTGCGTGGTCCCATGGCTATACTTTTCTAAATCCACCCAAGCCAAATTTCCTCCAGAAAAATGGCCATGTTAAATGCTCTTCTGGGCCAGATTTGTTTTGAGCAACTCCTACATGTTTCATTGTCCAGCACTAAAATTCAATGTCGGTATAGGTCTCAGACACCATACTAACAATAGGTAGATAATAAGCCAATTACTGGAAATAGTGGTAATTCTAACAGACTCAGTGTCGCTGCCCAGAAAGCAAAGTGTGTTCCTTGGGGGCTGAAGGATTTTGACTACATTCTTTACGTTTCTGCTCAAATTCTTACAGTAGCACAGAAGGACTTGGAATAGATCACAGAAACTTCCAGAAATTAACATGATGCCAATGAACTTTATAAATGCGACACTTCTAAGCCCAAAACAGCACAAGTTTAATGCACATATTGCACTAAATTTACTTACACCAGTATCATCTTGTTTACAGTCCAGTGACAAGTTAGTACCTTGTCTTGAATGTTAATTTAAGATTTTTTTTGGTATGGTGCAGGGTTGGGTTTTTGTTTTGGTTTTTTTTTTTGTTTTTGTTCATGCAAGTATATAGTAATGAGAGTGGTCATTCTGCCTCTAAAGAAACAGTGTGATTTAGGATTGACTTAGTGTTGAGCACTCATAGACAACCCCTATGGCCAGTCATTGTTTCTTCTTTTTTTCACTGAATGTAGCTTAGATCACATAAGTCATACAAGCCATGCAATTTCCCCCTTATTTAAAGTTGCATGAATTGGATTATTTGCTTTCTGGAATGCGATGCCACGTTCTTTACAAATTATCTGAATTCTTTGTTCCTCAATGTACTGTTTTGCATTTGTTCAGTGACAGTTATGTACCTTATTATTTACTATTCCATCAATCTTAGTTTCATCTGTAAATAATGCTAGAATTATTTTAAATTTTCTTTCAGAAAAACTGAATGATATGGAGCTGACAAATCCAAATAAATTTTTTCCTCTGAATATTAAAGCTAATAATGAAGTATTGAGATGCACCAATTCTCATGCTTCTAACAGAAATAATAATTACAGGATTGATATTGTATAGTGCTGTTTTTCAGTTGAGATGCCCTCTGTTTATAGGTGCATGACAAAAACCCACTATGTCTACACAACATGTGGCTATGAGTCCCGATATTTTTCTGCTGTCAGCAAGTAGTACAGTGTGAAATCCTATGGCCTCTATCCGTAGTAACTAGTCTGCCTGAAAAAACCCACCAGCTTATTAACTTGCTGAGTTAGATCAAGCAGTGCTATATAATTCAGAGTCCCATGTGGAGACCAGTGTGGTTCCACATGATAGAATTTTTCTTTTTTTGCTGTTTACTCAAAAAAGTAGGAAATTTCACACAAAATAAGTGTGTTAAAGGTTAAGACAGAAAAGCAAAGTGCTCCAGAAGGCAGGAAATAAAATAAAGGTGTACTGCGAAACATAGCTCAGATCCTTTAGGCACAAACACTACAATTTGAATGCTGCCTTGCATAACGTGCACATACACTGTGTTCCTTTCCCTTTTCTTCTCCCCTCTCTTTGTTCCCCAGCCAAAATGACCAACGCTCTTTCATTAGAAAAAAAAAAAAAAAAAAAAAGCCAAGTACTGTGAACGAGTCGGTTTTGTCCTTTGGAAGAGAAGAATGGTGATATCAAATCAGGTGGGCCTTCTCTCCAGTGACCCTAATACTGACTGTATATATAATACTGACCCTAATAGCTGACGTTTCATATACATTATAAGAATAAAGCCAGCATATGGTGAAAAAATTCCACAGAGTCCATTGATTTGCAGCTCAAGGGTTTATAAAAGTGATGGGCTGACTATTCAAATCAATAGGAACTGAGCTTAGAAGTACTACATGAATACTAAGACTGATGGAAAACCGGACCAAGCCGGACACTCAAAATAAGTGAAAGCTTTCTACTTTAAATTTGTTCCAAACTAAAAACGGATAAGAAAGGGGAAACAAGGAAACTCTTAAGATTGCTGTGAAGATAAATTCCTTAGGGTTTGTGAAGCAGTTGAACACTACAGCTAAAGCATATAACAAAGGAGCACACAAGGAAATTAGTAATTTTGTACTCTGCGGGGTTTGGATGGCAAAGTAAATAAGGCTTAGGGGTAAGTACCGTATGATTCAGCACGAGCAAATGTTGAACAATTAACCCCATGGTGACCACTGTATATCTGTGTATAAATGCATATATGAACTATATTTATATACACTCATAGTGTAAAAGGCAGGGGTCCTGTGGGGAAAGAAAAGCTCCAGGTGAATCAGTAATTAAAACTGTTCCAACTGTAAATTCACTGAGGAGCTTAATAAAATTTCCATAGATTTCCCACATTCTGACATTTGAAAACTTGATATTCTATTTTTCTTAATGCGTTTCTCTGGGGTGCAAAGTACATACATCTAAATTTACACAAAGTCTACTGATCGACCCAATTACTTTTCAACATCCTTTGATACACAGGAAATACTTTCCCTTTCCTTATGTTGCTTTTAAAGACATAAATGGAATATATATGCACTTGAACTATTTTGTTTTATTTTTTTAAATAATTGCAATAATTAAATTTGATTTAAGTACTTAATGTTTTTTTTTTTTTTCTGTGTACTCAAGTTGACTTTATGAATATTTTCTATTTAGGTACTACGAATTTTTAACGTGTTTTTTAATGTACCCAGTTAAATAATACGATGATGTATGACTTCCTATAGTTGATTCTGAAACAATTCACAATCACTAAGCATAACTCTGCCTCATGTCCACCATAGAACAACAACAAAATTCAATCTGAAAAGCCCAGATATTCAATTTCTGAAAAGCTGAAGTGTAAGAATAATAAGCGGATGACATCTGCTTCCCACAAAAAGAGGGCTATTGAGAAGATTCTCCTCCTTTTACTATAGGTCATTTTGACATATAGCTTAATTCCTTAGAAACATTTTCAAAGGCATACCGAAACCTCCAGACTACTTAAACATTATGTCAGACCCTTCACTGCTGAGCCTTGACCTACCCTGTCCCAACTATGGGACTTGCTACGTGCAAGATCAGTTTATAGAAAGCTGCCTTGGAGCCCAAGGTAAGTAACAGCGCAAGCCATACAAGCCACCAAAACCCCACAGAAGATCTATGCAAGCCCCAGGTGATGTGGAAAGACCAACTCAGGATTTTGTTACTGAGATGAATTTCACTCCAAGAGGAAACATTGCTGAGAGCAGTGACAAGCAGAAAGATAGCTCTCAAAACAATTTTATATAAAGGATACCGAATCTTTATTTTATTTATAAATCTCTTGAAATGTCTATCTTTGGATGCATGCTTATGTATACACTTCCCCTTCCTTAAATCACAGCAGAGTTTTTTCCCAAGTTTTACTTGACAAATTTACCTCCTTTGAAGTGTTGCTTCACCCCCCTCAGGAACTACAACAAATGTTCGTAACAGCAAACTTCTACAACTATTATTTAGATTGTTTGGGAGAAAAGTCTGGGTTATAAGAAACCTAATCATTAGGAAGCCTTTGGGTGCATTATGATTCTAGACTTGTTCTTGTAAAAGTCCAAGTTTCACTCCCAAGGAATGCAATAAGCCAGAAACATCTGAGTATACAAGGCTGCAGCTTCTTCCCAGCCAGCATCAACACAGAAAGAAAAATGAAAACTACTCTGCAGTACATGAAGAAGCTAAGAAGCACTGTCTGTGCCTGGCTATCATTGGGATACAGGTTCTGCTTCCAGCATTTCGTAAATCTTTGCTTTTACTTCTATGTGCTATGGTCAACGGAAAATTCAGGTTTTCGCTAAAATGTCACTAAACAGTATTTCTGAGGATATACATTTGAAAGCTCTAAGGGTACAATTGATTCAGCTGACCTTTCCACGTTACTCTGAACACAGATATTCTAATAGCTAATGCAGGAATCTACTGCATGTGTCACACCACACTTCTACTTGCTTTAACCTTCCAGCGTACGTATGTTTTAAAGTACAAAAATGTCAGTACCCGAAGAACAAATGCACCCAAAAACTTCAACTATAATGAAACCCATGAGACTTTCCATTTGCTTTCACCTGAAGAGCACAGGTTGAAAGATTAAACTGAAGTTCTTCAGTAAGTTACTTGTAAAGGGCCAAGAAGGACCTTACAAAATAAGTACATATGCACTCCTAGGAGATGTCTATGCCAAAGAGTGGAGAGCAATTTACAGATGATACCTAAACCAACTTCAAATGAGCTAACCCAGACTTCCAAGCCTCAGTAGCACAAAGTTCCCGCAGGCACATTTATCCTGCTGGAATGTAATTTATCTCGACTCAGTATAGTCCACATGAATAAACAGTGCACCTTGTCAAGCAAAATGGTGTTCACTGTGCAAGGGGCGTTACAGCCTTTCCCTCTGTTCTTGTATTGCCACAACTGTGTTTCGCCTAAGACATCACCTCTCCCTTGTTTGCCCTATTCGATGGTAAAACTAACCCTGAGTAACGTACACAGAAAGCAGGACAGGTATTAAGAAGTAAAAGCAAGTCCCCTTCTAACCACAAAATGCTTGTTGTTTGACCTAATAATCAGTGCTTAAGAACACGCACATTTCAAAAACATTACTGCTGAAACATTATCAATCCACCAACATACTTCTATATATGGCTGTGGGCATGCTCTGGTTAGCTTATGGGGAAGCATGTATAAATGAAGTGCTGCTTCTTGAGCTGTCAGATGTATAAAGCATACAAAGCAGCCAGAGACCATCCAATAATAGCGTATCATCTCATAAACACAACCTTCATTACGAACAACTCAGGGAAGCATTACGCTGTGTGTAGAGTAATTTAAATCGTGACTTTTTGGATAGAATAATAGAGGTTTGTCATATCTGTAACATGTAGGTAACAAAAGAGCTTTCAGTCCTAAAATGTCCCTTAGATAATTAAAACACATAATTTTTGCAGCAACAAATTAAAGCTTGGAGACTTGGAAATCCTGTCTGGTGAGCAGGTTTAATAGTTTGTGTAGATGGAGAGGGATTATGTGCCAAGGTAGGAAAGGAGAGGTTGACAGATTTAACCCACCTTCACATTCTCAGCCAATTCAGGCTTCTGCTTTATGCTATAATGTGTTACCCTCTATCACCAAGAATAACTGGAAAGCAGCAGGCAAACCAGTAAAATGGCAGACAGCAAGAGGATGGGCATATCAGCCTTTTATGAGAGATCTCTAATGGAATAGGTATTCTCAAGTGAGATTTCTGCTTTCTTTCCTGCATTGAAGAAGAAGAGAAAATGCAGGGTCGAGCGTGGAATCAAGTACCAACTGTTGCACTGGCACTTTGGAAAACAGAATGGGTTTCTTCAGTTTTGTCCATAGCTTTTTAACTGAATCACAAAATTATTTCAATAAACAATTTGAGAGTCTGATGCTGCTCTCAGATGACTCGGCAACAATGTTATTGTTTTGCTACATGGTGCTATCAATCCAAATTTTCCTCCACTTATCCACCTCCAAAGTGGTGTTCACAAAGGAAGAGATCTCCCGTCATCTTCCATGTATACTTCAGTGATTCACGTAAGTTTTTCTCCACAGTCTTAGTTTTCCAACTTCAAAAACCTGTAACGATACTTTCCTACCTCAATAGCACAACAGTCCTCAGTATATACACATATGAAAATTAACCTTTGCCGTATACTATTCACTCACTGGTGCTGAGTACAGAAGCGGAGCACTGATTTCACTAGGCCACTGTTATATATTTAACACTAGTTGGTAGTCAGTACTTCACAGGAAGATGCAAAATGCTGCACAGTGAAACAACTGCATGAATCTCAGACTGTTACATGAACAGCTTCAGAAGGCAAGCCCTTGAAAATGCCTCTGAGAGACAAGACAACCTTCCTTCTCCCAAAGCTGAAAATCCAGTCTGAAAAACATATCAGATTACTCTACCCTGTGTATCTAATACAATCAGTTAGGTTTGAGCCACTACATCTTGAAATATAAGAAACCCATCTTTTTTGCTAAAAAAAAAAAAAAAAAGTGTGAGAAATGTTTCAAGATTAAGGAAAACCAGACTGCCATCTACAACTGTCTGCAGCTTCTGTGGGGATCTCCCCAGGCTCAGTCCAAGGGACAGGCATGGAATGGCAGCTGGGGCATCCTGGCTTCTCTAAAATGCTAACCCGGGGCGATAGCCCGGCTTATACAGCCCACAGCTAAGGCTATGCTGAAGCTCATGCTTTATAATCCCTGTTATCGTTCTTCGTTGTTTTTCTTAAATCTGAAACAAAAGCCACAGAACATCCTCACTTCTCAGCATGAAAAGCGTAATAGTCAGATGTAATAATGTTTAATCCTGGGCAAATGATACACTCACGGCCTCATACTTGTGTGGGGGTAGATGATCCGTTCCAGAGAGCAGTGCAGGTTTCAGGGACTCTCAGTGGGCAACACAACATTGATGTCCAAGCATAGGTGGCCCCAGGATAGCAGATCTTATTAATCGTTACATTGTTCATGGAAAAGTTTTGTTACATTATTTCAACGGGTCTCTCGAATTTAGTAAATTATAAATTGTTTTCACCCTCTGAGACTAGAACAAATAGATTCATGTTACTAAGGAAACCTGTCTGTGCAAGTGCCTAGATAGGAAAATAGCAACAACAAAAAAAATCCCTAAATCCATTGTTAATAAGGTTATTTTCTCTCATAATATTTGTGGCATACACTAAAAGCATGACTATATTGTTACAAAGGCACTCACATGGATGACCTACATAACTCATTCATGGCTTTCCTGCTTATGAATCTTTGATACATTCATCCAAAAAAGATGTCAGTAAAACATTTGCACCACACCTTGGTATCCAATGTTCTGGTTTTATGACAAATGCAAGTTGTACCTCAAAGTAGCCAGAGTTTCCATACATGAGCTTTTCAATACCGAATTAAATTTCTGCCACTATCTTATAAAAGCAAACTGGAAGATCCTAAAACAGAGACAGACTATAATAAATCTCAAACATTCCTTAGGCAAATATATAAGTATGTAATGGGGATCAAAGCTGAATATATAAATCCAAGATGTGAAAAAGAACAAAATATGCTCAAAGTGTCTAAAATCACTGGCAATCTACCTGTCTAATGTCAGACTACCAACTCAAAGATAAAGAAGGCATATAAGGGGGAAAAATAATCTTTTCATAAAATTATTGGGAGGGAAAAATTAAGCCAAAAATCCCCTAAACAAAAACCGACACGTTCAATGCTCTTAACATGCCAGAGCCTATCTAGGCATCTATCAATCAATGTACGTTTAAGGAAATATGTAAAAAGAACCAACTAAAACACTAACATACAAAGATAAAACATCAGTATATGTTTACAGCAGAGTACTGATATACAATGATGTCCTGTGTCTATGGAGACAAAAAAATAAACATTTGTAGGCACAGTAAAATATGTTTTATTAGGCTAAATGGTATAATTGATAAAACAATCAAACATTCATGCACAGAAATCCTCCTTCAGATAATTAAAGACGGTATAAATTTGCAACTATATCAGCTGGTCTAACAAAAAGGTAATACTACTATTTAAAAACCTGTTTTGCTTGTGTCCTTAGGACTTTGTTGCTATAGCAAAACATCATTACTTCTACCTAGACATGTCTAACATTTTTATTTGATTTAATACAATTACTGGGATTTGATGAAAGCTGTGTTAATTGAAGAGTGCACTCGCCCCCTTAAATTATTACTCAATTTCTCAATAAAACAAGAAAAACCTGCTAAAGCATATCTCAAAAACACTGCAAATCACCTTTTACTCTTAGTCTGCCAGGATATACATAAAGCTTTAGGGGATTCTTTCAAACATTTAACAAATCTGTCCACAACTAAAATTGTATTTTAAATGTCGGTGGAAGCAGTTCTCCAAAGAGATCTAAAAAGTGAACCCATGTTTATCATGCAAATAATACTTGAATGTAATTTTGGGAGAAGCACTGACAAGTAATTCCAGTAAAAATGTAAGAGGAATAACAGAACATACAAGCTACAGTACGAGAAGGAACAGAAATTTTGAAATGTTGAATGAACCTAATTTTAAATAATTGTTAAGTAAAAGTGCATTTTAGAATATTAAGCAGATGCTTAATCATCTCAGTTGAAAAATGAAGTTAAATACCAGATAACAAAATTTCAGATTGTTAGCATAATACCATAGCAAAGTCAAAGTAAAAAAAAAAAAAAAAAAAAAATAGTGGTTCAGTTGCCTGTGTGAATTTAGGTGGAAAATATTTTGTATAAATTTTGTTACGTAGAAACAGTTTAGGAATTGACCCTGTAAAAAGACACTTCTAAGTGTGTGAGCTCTGAGTGACTGGCTTTCATCTCTGAAGCATTTTGGTCTCATCTAACCACTGCATGCTGCAAAACTGCTTGACATTGAGCAGATAATCTTGTACGACATAGTTTTTTAATAATCAGCATTTAATTAAAAGTTAAAGGATACAATTTATACAAAGAAAGCTCTAGGTTACCTGAAGAACGAAAATGTTCCAAGCGCAAGGTATTATTTTGGCTGTTCTGTCTATTGGATTACTGTTGGATTAACAGACCTCCCGCGAAGAGCATTGTTAAAACAGAATTTCCATGACATGGAAAGACATTTCAAACACACTTGTTAGTGGAACACGTATTAAGAGGCAGCCATCACCAGTAGGTTTTGGATTTGTTGCACCAAAGGGAAGAAGGGTGAAGACATAAAAAGAAGAAACACTCCTCAGTTGGACAGATAAAGAATGGAGGAGGAACTGAGTAGACAGTTTTGAAGAGGGTGTAGGCACGCCAGGAGAAATGACAGAAAAATAAACGTTCTTAGTTTAAAGGGAAAGTAAATTGTACAAAAGGTGGCTAACAAGAAGGTAGCTTCAGATAAGCCGGAAGTTGGATACAGCACAACTTTAACTAGTGGATGAGGAGAAGAAAGACATGCTGCAGAAGAGACCTCGCAGAATTTCGCACTAGCAGAACCGGAGACCAAAGAAAGCTCTGAACTGAGGTGCCTGGGACTATGGCTAAGGACATGTAATTGTGGGGCTTGCTTTTTTTTTTTCTTTAAGGTATCGTTTCTAACATGGCAGCAATACATTCAAATCTAAATCAGAGTAAAGACGAGCAAAGCAGGCTGTTGTGTGCTATAAGCATCATATTGTACGATGTAACCACACAATTGCAAGTAAACCTGAAGCAAACTGCTTGTAGCCCTTTTACAAGAATGAAATTATGTTTAGTCTCTCAAGATAGGATTAATAACGGCAAATTAATTTATGCTCCCTTTAAACCAGTAGGCAGACACAAGCAGCCAGTACAGTCAGGATAATGTCTGACTCACTTGTCTCCAGCGCAATAAATTTAGATGAGGTATCCTCTATGTAAATTGAAAACAGATATCTGATCCAAAAGAAAGTGATGCTGTATGAAACAATTTGCAGGGCTGTGTCAGGACATACTGAGTAATGCTCCTTGTGCTATAAATTAGTGTGATACGAAATCCATCTAAATCAAAAGCATTGTCTTTTTTGACCTACACTATAAGATACAAGATTATATAAGTGACAGGGTGGGTAATAAGTGTTGTAATTGTCCACACTTATTTTCTATTAAAATTCCAATCAGTGGCAAGGTTAGAATCATGCATTCAAGTGAAGGAGGTGTTTTTTTTTTTTTATGGACAGGAATGAATCATTATAAAAAAGTAACAACAGATGAGCTCTAGAAAGCTCAGGGGCTGATCCTGGTAAGGCATGCAAAGTCTCAGCTGTGTGCCTGAATCCGCTGGCTATGCCAAATAGAGTGAAAATTTTGCAGTCACAAGGTCTTGTGACAGTTTCTTTAAGTTGTGCTTTCAATGCCACCCAAAATTCTGCAAGAGGGACCCTTGTCACCTTGTCCATCTTTAATACGTTAAGCAAACTTCTTCCATTTTCAGAAGAAAAAAACCCAAGATTTGGGGTCTCGGCTCTGCAGAGCTTCTCTTGGCACACTAATGGCCACGGGGAAAGTTATCAAAGGAAACTCTCTGTAGAGCCTGACATTCTTTAGATGAGACTAAAGGACAGTAATATGTATCAGCTGGCTACGGTCCCTAGAGGACTATATATCAAATAAGCCCCGCCGAAGTACACTATCATGCCCCTCTCCGTGCCTCCTGCCTTGAGGATGAGTATAGGAAACAGCAGAGCACCTGAGGGGTCACCTTTCCAGAGCTTTCACGAATTCTAGGCATGATCCACACATTGATTAAAGTCCCACTGCATTACCTGAGTGCTTTTCCTTCCTAAATTAAATTTGCATTGCATGAAACGATCAAAGCCAGCATGTAGTCCAATAAGGTTCAATGCATGTAATTGTATGGAAAGCAGGTATGTCTACCAGAACAAAGAGTATAATGGAGAAATCTCATTTTTCATACATGAAAAAAAAACCCAACAATAAACAAACAACTCAAAAGTCTGATTTCGCATGCATTGAGCAGTTCCGTGTGCTGAGTGGCACCTTACTCATAAAATACTCTTAAAGATTCTATGCATCTCCCAAGTGCGTAAGGCACCGCCATTTACCATTGCAAATATAGCCGCCTGATCCAAGGTGGAAGAATTAGACCGTAATTTTTCAGCTCTGCAAATCCGGACAAGTGCACACAGAACTTCCAGTGATAAAGGCTAACTTTCAAAGAAACAAGACAAGAAGCAGCTATACATTTGAAACTGAAGAGACTCTTCAGTCACAGTAACATAACTTAAATCACATTTGAAGAAAACAACTGGGATTCTCTTGCTGCCCCACCTTAACAGTAAGTTTATCAGCAGTTCAGACATGGAGAAGAGGTATCAGTTATGCTGGGACATGACGACAAAATTGTTTGAGGTACCCCAAAATACTATACTTGGATCTAGAATCTCCTGGATTCCAACAGGAACGGAACAAAAGCCAGATGTTTTTATGCTAAATGTGCAAACTGTTACCTGCATTGATAAAAATGTGTACTCCTCTCTCCATTCCATTTTAATACTCGTGAGCTGGTTGTGAGCACACTGGCATACTCTCTGTCTTTCTACTTGTACTGAATGGCATGTCCTTAAACCTCAGAACTGAGCTAAAGGCTGAGGGCATCACAGCTTTAATGTCACCAAAAGTAATGGCATAAATGTAATTCCAAATTATTCATATGTTACTGCTGTCCGTATTACTATATAAGTGCATTTCACTAAGGTCAGAATATTAAAATCACATGATATTGAAAATACGACCAGCATTTCAGATATACAAATGGCTGTACAGTCACCCCAAAGGCCCTCAGACCCCAGAACTTATATTCACCAATAGCAGAGTCAAAAAGAACACAAGAAATCAAGAAAAATGCATATGCTACTTCCTTGAATACACTAACACCTTTTAAACATTTGAGAGATTACTCAAATCAAAGGTTTCAATGGATGATGTAATGCTGAAAGGATAACTCTTCCATGAACTCTTCTACTCCCCTATAAAACCAGCATAAAGTTTTACTATACACAACTGTCTTTGACAACATATTTCACAGCTTGATATTAGTATTATTATTTTACAGCTTTACATTGTCTTACACATATCACATTATTTTAATGTACTTTGGACAGCTTCCTGGCATCAAAGGATCTTAAAAGGTCATTGAGTCCAGCCCCCCTGCAATGAGCAGGGACATCTTCCACTAGATCGAGGTTGCTCAGAGCCCCGTCCAATCTGACGTTGAATGTTGCCTGGGTTGGGGCATCTACCACCTCTCTGGGCAACCTGTTCCAGTGTTTCACCACCCTCATCGTAAACAATTTCTTCCTTATATCTAGTCTAAATCTAACCTCTTTTAGTTTTTTAATCATAGAATCATTATGGTTGGAAAAGGTCTTTAAGATCATCAAGTCCAACCGTTAACCTAGCACTGCCAAGTTACCACTAAATCATGTCCCTCAGCACCATGTCTATCTTTCAAGTAGACAAATTTTTCCTAATACCCAATCTAAACCTGCTGTGGTGCCACTTGAGGACATTTCCTCTTGTCCTATCACCTATTACTTGGGAAAAGAGGCCGACCCCCACCTCGCTACAATCTCCTGTCAGGTAGTTGTAGAGAGCGATAAGGTCTCCCCTCAGCCTCCTTTTCTCCAGGCTAAGCAACCCCAATTCCCTCAGTCGTTCCTCATAAGACTTGTGCTCCAGACCCCTCACCAGCTTTGTTGCCCTTCTCGGGACACACTCCACCACTGTCTTTCTTGTAGCGAGGGGCCCAAAGCCGAACACAGTATTTGAGGTGGGGCCTCACCAGGGTCAAGTACAGGGGGACAATCACTTCCCGAGTCCTGCGGGCCACACTATCCTGATACAGGCCAGGATGCCGTTGGCCTGCTTTGCCCCCTGGGCACACTGCTGGCTCATATTCAGCCGGCTGTCGACAAACACTCCCAGATCCTTTCCCCCCCGGCAGCTTTCCGGCCACTCTGCCCCAAGCCTGTAGCATCGTGTGAGGTGGTTGCCTGGCACTTAGCAACGTAATCAAGCACAGCAATGCAAACCCGCAAGCCATTCCAGATTTGAAGCCTGAAAACAGTCACGTTCAGTTATGTTCCTGTTGTTTCACACTTATGCTCAAGTATTTTGCTAGTGTAAAACCAAAATTTGTTCAGTTATATGGATAATGACAGAACAATTTGTGCCTCTGGACTTACATCCTACCAAATTTATACTAAGCAAAGCCTTAAGTCTTAAAAAAAGCCCCTCAAGTCAAATGTAAAAGTGGAAATTAAATTAGGTTTGGGGTTTGGTTTTTTTTGATCAGTGGACTGACTTTTTTTTTTTTTTTTGTTAAAGTAAATGGGCATCTGAAGTTTTGCAACGGAAATATCGCAGCATCACAGGGCATCAGAAATCAAAACTGAAACAGACTATTAGTTTATCATAAATGACAATCACTGCCTTTGCCCTAGTTGAAAGATGGGCCCAAAAAAAGGCAATAGAGCAAACAATGAACAGGGTTTTTATCAATCCTGAGCAAGGTCTCTCGTATTTGACTCATTTTTAATCTAAAAATGTCCTTTAGGCTGTCATATAAAATATAAAATTCTTTAATAAAAGATTATAGCCTTTAACTATAAGCTGAACTATAATAAAATGTACATGGTTTTTAATGCGGAGCTTTTGGCATACACTTTGATGTTTTTAAATCACAGATTTAAAGATAGTAGAACACGCAAAGTGAAAAGAAGCTCTGGTATAAGATACCATTATCATGCATACTCAGTATTAAAGGATTCACAATGTTCCCGAGTTGGCTGAAAAACAAGTGCCATCGATGCAAGCTGTGGCAAGCTAAAGAGAGTTAGAATAATAGAAATATTAATTATAACACATAAGTTATAGTGGGACACCACTAATTGCACAGTACACAAAGAGGTCTTGTGGTCCAGTGGCTCAGAAAATCTAAAACATATTTGTACCGCACTGATTCTTTCTTTCTTTTTCCTTGGGATACACCAAGAGGTGCAGAGCTGGTGCTGAAAAGTCACCAGTGTTTTACATTTGATAACAGATGTCCAATTATATCCAAATCAATTACTATAGCTCTGCATTAGGGTGCAACATATTCAGGGCTAACTTACATCAGGCTGTCATCAAGTGTATCTTTAAAGTGTTTTGCAGTTGCATGGCACTAATGTTGTATCAAGATGTTTACAAGCACTGGGTAAATTCATATTCATATCACTGGAATTCTGGATTTAGATTGGTGTCATGTACAACTTATCTGAAGTAAATGCAAACTGTTTGGCTGGATAGGATGAGGCTCTGCAACCTTCCTGTTTTCCACCACTAGTGATAGCATATACCTCATTCTGCCGACAAGGAGCTTACTCTGCCGCTTCCGTTCAGGAAGTTGGAATCTTTACAGTTTGTTTCATTTGCATTTAGTGCTTCTTGAATGTAGGCATTTTATAAAAAGAAAAATTCACCTTGCTCTCCTTTGAAAATAAGCAAAAATCCAATTACAACTAAAGTTAAGAACTTCAGGCTATATTGTGTCCTTAGCAAATGGGTAAATGGTGATTTTGCGCACGTACATAAGGCATTAGCTCAGTCACACAAACGCAGCACCATTACAGAGGCTCCTATCAAGTAGTTAGATACCATTATACATCTGCTGCTCAATATTCTTGTTAAAAAACCTCGGCTCTTTTAGAGCTTTGCACATCTGACTTTGTCACAGCACTTGTCCCAAAATGATTGAAATTGAACCCTAATATATATAGGAGAAATCAGAAAAGTTACAAATACACTGCAAGCCTAGAACTGTCAGTTCAGAATTTTCATTTTTGACTTATTCGATGCAAGATGAAAGCTGTATCTTTTTTCTGACTGTCTCTATAACATCATAAGCAACGACATAAACCTAAAGACAGTGACAGCACAGGGCATCATCCCTGACAATTCAAGAGATGGTTACTGTTCTTGCACTGGGAAGATTTCTGCTTAATTGAATTTATCAAAATAACCGTATTCATAATCTGAAAAAAGGTCTAGAGGTTTTTTTTTGGTTTTATGCTTTTAATAATCTTGACTCCTACGAACAATAAACTGGCATAATCCCATCAATGAAGTTATAAACATAACATACTTATTTACATTTAATTTGATCCCACACTAACATTCCAATATGTCCTATGAGACTTCTTGGTGAGCTTAAATTTCCAGAAAACAAAGCAAAACATGTTACTGACATATCCAAATTAATGTGTAGGTATCTGGGGGGAAAAAAGTTTCAGGAAAGCTCAGCTATCCTTCAGTATATTTGATGGAATATATATATATATATTTGATTTTATTTTTTATTTTAAAATTTTCCCATCTATCACTGTGTTTGAAAATGTTTGAGACAGCTGCTGATCTCAACTGAATATTTGGCAGAAGCTAAAAATCAAAGCATAGTATCAAAGAAGTTAGAGTAACACTCTCATTCACATATGCTCGTTGGAAGGGAAGATCGTTGCCTCTCCAGAAGTGGAATGTCCGAAAAAAGGTGGGTATGCCAGCATCTACCTATAGCACACATTGTGTGATTAACTCCATAGATGGTGATTTTTGCTACTTTAAGGGAACACAAATAAATAAAAATTAATTAAAAAAAGGGATTTTCATTGAGTTATAATTTGCACAAAACCTTGCCTTTATACCACAGTTTCCCACTGTGAACTTTCTATCGATACTTCTTTGTGGGTTGCCAGGTATCAGTTTACAGTCAGCATGAAGAAATCAAAGCATGTAATTTCCACCCTGCTGCCCTAACTCATTTTTCAGTCTTTATAAATACCATTAACATCTAATCTGTAATTCAAACCCCAAACCCAGGTACTACCTTGTGGTGGATGATGTGGTGGAAAGATGTGGATCTTTCACTAGTCCTCACATCACTGAGATATTTTAATCTCAACTCCATCTTCCAACACAAGTTTTGTGAAGGGAAGGCTTTCTTTTGTGTCCAAATGAATGAAATCAGCACCTTGGCCTTGTATCTAATGTATTTCAATCTTCTCTTGTCAGCCTTGACTTCCTCCATTTTACACCATGAAAATCCACTCAAAATGCTGCACAAAAAGTCAATTTTCCTCATTAATCGCATGTCTCCTGTCAACCCTATTTTCCTTCGATAGCCTTCTCTTTTCTCTGAATTAAATACAAAATTGTCTTCCTGTATCACTGGTTCCCATGTGCACTACAAAGGTGCCACCCTCTTCTTTTCCCCACCAGTTCTCCATCTGTTGGATTTTCCAAGATCTTTCTATAGTTTCCTTTTGATGCCACCTTTTACAGTTGGAAAGGGTTGTAAAATTCCTAGAACCACCCCACTATCTTCTTCCTCTTCTCCAAATTTTAGCAGAATGGTGCTAGACCACGAAGCTTATAAAACTTTTGCTCAAGGCAAAAGGCAGATGTGATGCAAATACTATTTACCATGCCAAACGGTCCTTCTCATCATGATATGGCCCTATTAGGTATCACTAATCCTATGACAAATTTTTGTTTCTTGCTGTGTGAAAGATGTTGCACACTTAATCTTATTCCAGACAGTGGACACACGGCCGAAGACATATATGCTAGAACAAAAATCATCAACTTGTGAATAGTTTTCTGCTGCAACTGTCTATTGTGCACCGTGGATTCCCATAATAATTTCAACTTTGAACTGTTTCTCATTTCAAAATCTTAATGTCACTTTAGCCCAGTTTTCTGAACTCTTCTTTTTCTCCCACACATTTTTCATTCAAACCAAAAATGAGCCCCTGCCATTTTCAGCTGAAAACATAGAGACAAGTATGAATTTCAAATTCTTAGATGACTCAAGAAAGGCAACATGACACCAGCATTTCTGACAACTCGCAGTAAACCACTTACGTTGGTTATCACCAAAATCTCTTTCAGAGACACTTCCAATACCTTTTCAGAAGTCCTTCCATTAGGATACCCCAAGATGTTTAAATGACAGGTGTACTGAGGCCCCACGTTTTTCCTCATTGGTAGTCAGTGTTTATCTTCTCTATTATTCATAGACTCAACTTTTCTACAGCTTTCATTCTGTACTTTAAAAGCCAGTTTCATTTTTTTTTGTATCATTGGTTTCATAGTTACTGGTAGTCTTAAAAGAATTCCTCAGACAATTCTCACCTCATTTGGAAATGCACACAAAATCCCCTTTTCTCCCCCTCTACCACAACTTCTCATGACAATAAAACTTCTAAAAACTAAAGAATATTTTTACTTTCAGTAGCCCTACACTCTCTTTTTACCCAATCTCACTTTTACTTAGACTTTCTTTATTACTTCAACGTTACCACTATATTTACCACACCCGATTTACCACTCTCTGCCTTCTTCAGCACCTCAAGGACTGTTTCTCAGAAAAGCATAAAACGTTAGAGCATTGCAATTTCTTACGCAGGTTGGAACCATTTCAATATGTAACTTAGTTTGTTGTATACACTGTTATCTGTACCAAAACCTGTATTCTCTCATTAATAAATGTCTAATGAGATTCAGCTTGCCATTTAGCGCCATAATAGTCGTTGCTCAAATTGTACTTTGCAGTAGGAAGTTAGAACTGAAAAATGACCCCGAGTAAAAAAGTTGATGTTCAGATAATTAACATTTTAGTAGTTCCCTTTTGAAAACGCCCTGTGAGTCTCTTCTGCAGACTTCCCCAAGAGCTTTACATGGCCTCACTTAAGGGAACATGTAATTAGGCAGGATTTAAAAGGTCCCACTGGCCACTTGAAGCTCCATGTTAGCTTCAAAAAGAAACCAAAGCCATTTACACTGTATTGTTTAGTTTTGTGACTAAGATTTCCTAATATTTAACAGAGGTCCTGGAAATCCAAAGAAGCTTTAAACAACCAGGGAACAATGTAAAGCCAGAAGTGAAAATATTTAAAGAGAAGTAAAGAGGATTTCAAATCCATTTTACACGGCTGCATCTGCTGTGACAGTTTATTAAGCTGCAAGGCAAGGGATTTTTTTTTTTCTTTCTTGCTGAAATATTTACCATAAGCTAAATAGAATTGTCACAGTGTCTCAAGTCACTGCCGTAGAAAGCTGAACATTAGCATTCCCACATGAGAACATTACTTGATTGATTCACTGAGTGGAAGGGTGAGCAAAATCAGATCAAAATGGAAGCCAACGTGCAGCATTCAGATCTGTGGAGGGAACTGAAAATGGGAGAAAAGCTGGAGGGGGGAAGCAATAGGTTTTGTGCATTGGTGGAGAGAAAACAGCTGAGAATTTGCCATTTTTTTAACAGCTTCCAGGCTCTGATGGCGTACCAGGCAGAAAGTGAGTATGTTTGAACCTTCCTTTTTTGCAGCAGAAGCCACACGATTTCATGAGGTTATGGTTGTAGAGTTACGGTTTCTCTTTGAGGAAGCGATGGCCTTGGATCAGGAGAGCGATGTGTAATATGATGACCTGGGGTTTGTTTGCTTTTTCTGAAAGCATTAACATATGGGAAGATCCTTTAAACTCTACCATTCCCAAGCAACGTATTACTGGATTTGGTAGAAAAGCAGGAACACAAAGCCCTTCATCTCCCAGCTAGGCTACCATTGGAAACACCGCTCTCAAAACCACCTGCCAACTGCAACAAGCCAGATCTGCTACCGCCAAGCCTCCAAGAGCTACCTTTCTTCTGACTACATCCTTTTTTACTAAATCCATGTTAAATTTGCAGTCATGTGAAATAAGAGAGTCACTGGTGCGCATAATACCACAATAAAGCTTTGGTGATTCAAACTGGACATTTACTTCATCAGGTCAATTTCAGCACCAAATTAACCACCACAGTGCCCATTTTTATTTTGTACATGGGAACGGAGCAGCTGTGTGGGGTAAAGCAGACAAGAGACTGAGGGGAAAACACACAGATCAAGAGGTAAATCCCGCCCGCTTGACTCCTGCAAACCCTTCTGCAGAAGTCAGCAGAACTGCCTTCGGGAATCAGGCATGCAAGATGTGACCCCTTGCTTCTCCCCCCTTGATATTTAGAGAGAAATCACTGCACTCTGTGTGTGCCACACAGCTCGGCCCTTGAATGAAAGACACTGACCTTTAAGAGCTCGTTCCTAATTAAAGTTACCCATTTGAAATCACACAAGTAGTTCAGGCACCTTTGGTCATTCATGGATATTAACTGTTATCTGGAAAAGCACCAAACAGTCTGCAATTGAGTAGTCTTCAAAGTTCTGCTTTTTTTTAAATACAGAAAGATTTGTGCACAATACTAGTAGTTTTCTTTCAAGTCCTCTGAAAATATTTTCAAGACTTTTTTTTATGATTATCTACACTAAAACTGAGAGAATAAACAATTATGACGTCACTAGGAAACTCGGACATTAAATATTGCATTAGAAGTCAAAGGTTTCACGATAGGATGTTACGTCTCTAAGAAGCTATTACATATGGTCTGGGAAACTGAAAAATGAGCTGTGTCACAACGACTTACCTGTAGCACTAATTCTGTTACCACATATTGTCTTTCTACAAAATAAGTTGTTCTGGAAGCAAATCCAGCCTAAGTTGCTGTGTGCTCTCCTTACAATAGTAATTGCAAGTCCCTCCAATATTTTCATGATCTACATTACCACAGGACATTCAATTTCTTCCTAAAGACTGAGCTCTAAGTCTGTTAGAGTTTCATGTTTTTAACATGACTTCTTTCAGGAAGAGGTTGGGGAGTTGAAGAATAGAGATTATCAACAAGAATTTTCTTTTACAACCAGTTAGGACTTTCATGAAACTTATGGATTTAATATCTCTGAGTCTTCTCAAAAGTTGCATGAGCAGGGAAGGGAGAAGCTCAGCAGTAGCAGATATGGGGCATACCAGGCTTCAGAATTCAGAATATATTAATTTAGTTCTGATTTTCAAATAAAATGAAACATGTAGAGTATCTTCCAAAAAGAATATTGCCATGATTTAAGCTGTGAAGGAAGAAAGAATATCAGAATGTTAATGTGTGAAAAGGAAGTTCTTTTTCTTCCAAAAACAAATAGGGGGGGGGACAGTGGGTGTCCCTAGAATACTACACCCGTCCAAAGAACAATAACCCATTTTCACCCCAAGCATGACCAGCACTGAAAAGCTCTCACGTGGCCTATTTTCATTGAAAACTTCATTGATTTTTTATTTTTTTTTTGTATTTACATAGTAATGGAAAGGATATTCACCGGTCACAAGAGGAAGAACTACTAAGAAATCACATTCAATGACAGAGGGTGGAATAATTACCTAATTAAGTCATAACTGCAAGAAATTAGGCAAATTCATGAAATATGCATGGGTAATGGATCGGTATATTTTCCAGGCTCTACTCTGCTGTTTTCATCTGCAATATGCATGCTATAGTGGGAGGAGAGAGGCAGGAGGAGAAAGTAGAGTCGGAGAACAAGAGCAAGGAAGGTCTGTTTGCTGCATCTGTTTTGCAACTTAAAATAAAAGATTAAAATAGATTTTTTAAAACAAGTTTCAACTGGTTAATGTCACATGAGAGATATTTTCATCAAATACTTCTGATCTTTCAAACCAATATTTTTCATGTATACCTATGAACAGTTTTATACTTACGTATATTATAAAAGTGCAGGTGATCCAACGCAGCTTTGTTATAAAACAACTGAGACTTAAAACTGAGGTACATCAGTGTCATACTCAACCCATTCACCGAATTCTATACACTTAGGAATTCGGACTACAAACCCAAGCACCTTTACTCCATGCCTGTCTTTCAAATGCTGAAACAGAAGTCTGTGATGCTGAGCAAAAACGTTTTCAGATGTTCTCCCTCTACATTCTGGGGCCCCGTTACTCTGTAGCGTAACCTTCCTGGTTATTCTGAAGTATTGTGTGTTTTTCATGGCACCCTCTGGAGTCTGGGAAACACGTAATTCAGTCTCACTGGGCCTATTCAGTGAAGGAATCACCAAACAAATGCCTGAATACCAACTTTTAACCTGTTGGAAAAGTTTTAAAATATTATTCTCGTTATTAAAACTGCTTTGCACTGTCAAGAAATGCAGAAGAAAGGAAACCCAAAAAGTTGCTGGAAAAGAATGATTAGGAGTGTCCTACACTGAAGTCCCGTTAACAAGCCAATATGATAGGAAAGGAATCACAGAAACTTCTGAACGGGAAAGGGTAAGGAGTAGGGTGCCAAGAAAGAGGTCTCTTCATATTTAAGCAGCTTATTTTGCATTTAATACAATGCCTTTGGCACAGTATGAATTGATAAAACACCACAGTTAATAAAAAGAGTGAGAAGCACTAACATCGGTATTCAAGAAAATGTCCCTGGA